>NW_022995754.1:3165015-3186349 GCF_900245975.1 Drosophila guanche
CCCCCCCCCCCCCCCCCAATCAGTCCACTCGAAGCGTAATTACTTTTGGCGCTGCACCATGGGACAAACAGACGAATAATTTGGCAAAAATATTAGAGCTGATGATTTTCAGTGCTGCATTTAATCGAGTTTTGTTTTATTAGTTTAGTTGTGATTCCCATAAAAACGTTGGCCCAATGTGCAGCCGAACCTAATGATTAATAGCAGCGATCTAATGGGGAGCACGTGATGCGCATACAGCTGACCAATCATTAAACAAAAACTCCAAGTGGAATGAAAATCGGTGGCAGCTCTAGACCCCTGGCTAGACAAATTGCACATAATTTCTACTCGAGTGAGCGCGGTCAGCCGGCAAAAAGTGCACCGAACCTGCCCAAAAGAACGGGACAGGACAGGGTGATCGCACCACTGCAAGATAGAGACGGAGATACAGTGCAGAGGGAGAGCTGCGAGCCACGTACCCGGGGGCCTACCACTTAGGTTGGTTAGACCCCGTTGACGACGTCGGCCTGCAAACTGGCAACTGGCAACTGCAACTGCAACTGCGGCTGTGGCTGCGGCAACGGGAGGATCCCAGCCATTTCATGAAAAATTATGTCGTGTACAATTTTATGCATGAGAGACTTATGCAGCAAAAAACAAAAAACAAAAACAAAACAAAAAACAACAAAATTAACAGTGTCTCGCCAGTTGCAGTTGTCGAGCGGTGCACGGTGCAGCACCGCCGCCAGGTTAGATAAGCCACTGACGACGCCGCCATGCCGGCACCGCTGCAATGGGCACACGCACACTCGAGAGCCATCTAGAAGACTGCGGCGAAATGCCAGCCACTGCAACGGCAACTGTGAAACTTCAGTGCAGCGCACAGTGGAACGAAGCGGGCAAAAACATGCAGCTGTATAATGAAGGGTATCGTGGTCACCATTCTTGACCCACAGTAAGGCTGATGGCAACGCCTGCCTGCCGCCTGCCTGCCTGCCTGCCTGCCGTTTGCATTAGCATACAAGTGTTGGATAGCGTCAATTGAAAAAGAGCAACAATTGGCCCGCTAACGAACCGCCCGACGGACGCCGCCGACTCTCGACGCTGATGAGGAAGCGAGGAGGTGGCTGGAGGAGTCAAAAGAAAGCGCATGCAAGCGTCCAACCCCACACTAACCCGACCCACATGCCACCAATTGTGGTGCTATGTAGTACTATTCATGGGTCTGTGTCTATGACCGACCGCCGCCAGCTTCAAAAGCGCCGGGGTGCTGCCACTGCCGCTGCCGCTGCCGCTGCTGCTGCCTCTCTGAAGATGTTAGGCGACGGCGGCTGTGCTGCTTCCTGAGCCCACACATACTCGTAGGAGAAAACCGTGAGGCTGCCATAATTATAGCACATTCCACATGCCAGAAACAGCAACAAAACAGCAACACCAAACTGGCTGCAATCGGATGTGGCCAAGTAGGAGTCGTCGGAGTTACCCGGTTGTACAACGTATGTAGGCTGTGCCCCCCAAATGTGGGCGTCGCCTCTGCCACCAACACGGGCCCCCATACACTCTCTTCATATGCGCTCTCCACCCCCCCCGCTAGCTGTCAACGCATGATTTGCTTCCCGTTTCCATGTCCGGATCTGATGTATTAATGACATTTGCCCCAGTTTCGCTGCCCCGTTGCCCACCCCATTCTCAAATGCAATGTGGGGGCGACTGCGCCGTCGACGTCATTGTGAGCAGCTGCGACTACGACTACAACGACAACGCCAACAAGCCAAGCATCTGCTCATTCATATTCATAAATTTAACGTCTTTTTGCGTAAGTCTCGCGCAACGGAAGTTGTGCACTCTCTTTCTCTCTCTCCCACTCTTCCTCTTTCGTCTCACACTCTTCATCGTTTCAGAATCCCACACTCCCAAGCCCTACTCCAAGGTGTATTTGTACAAGGTGAAGCAGTAGCGATCAGTGTCTGCATGCTCTGGCACACTTTCTCGTCTTGTGTTTCTGCAGTGCACCGCAAGAGCGTACGTCTGTCCATGCGTCACCTTGTGTTAACACACTTTGCCATTGCACTCCTTACTCTTGCACGCCCTTTACAATGCAGCCAGACAATGTGCCGCTCTATTTTTGATGCATTCTCAGGCAGACGCGCTGGCATAGGGGTGGGGAGGCGGCAGACAACGACTGTGAGAAAGACTCGGAAGGGAAGAAGATGAAGAATTAAACAGAGACAGCAGCGGAAGGCAGGCAACAGGCTGAAAGAAAGAGCGAAAGCCAGACAGAGAAAGAGAAAGAGAAGGAGCGCCAGAGAGAGCTAAAGTTCAAAGCACTATTGAACTCAGCAAACGGAGCGCCAAACACTTTCGCCATAAATAGCGCAAAGTGGAAGGGAGACAGGAGAAGAGAGCGGCCGACCAAAGGGAGGGGCAGGAGGCATGCGTTTTATCAACGGAAGCCAAAGTCTGGAGCAAGTACAGTGTCTAGGCATGCGGAGGGGGTAGGGGACAGAGAGAGAGAGTGAAAACAAAAGTGACTAATGCACCAAGTGCGGAGCATTTCCGGTTACTTCCTGTGCGTGCGGTTGGCCCTACAAATGAGGAAGTGAGCGCGGCGCGGCTGCATTTGGTGAGTGGCAGAGCCAGAGGCAGACATACACAAACCAACAAACAAGCAAGAAAGAATAAATGAAAGAAAAGGAAGGAAGGAAGGAAGAGCGAGGAGAAGACCCTAAAGAAGATCCAACGCCCTTACGATATAAATATAAATCCCCCCCCCCCCCCCCACCTCACCCACACACCAGGGGCAAAGCAAACAAATATACGGCCAGGCCGGATATATTGTGACCATATCCGAAACCAAAAAAACTCAACGCTCCATAAGTATTACTGGGTGTGTGTGTGTGTGCGTGCCGTCCAGTGTGGATTTCATTCATTCATTCATAAACTACTTCCAGTATATAATACACCAATACATAGATACATACAAGAGAGTGTGGGGTGGGGTGGAGTGAGGATCGGGATTGGGATCGGATCGTATCTCTCCGTGTTATGTTCTGGCGATTGCATTGCGACAGTTTCAGCTCCACCCCATCCACCATCCTGAAGCTAAACGTATTGAATGGGGCTCTGACCCCATAACAAACAACGGCAAACGATAGAGATACGGATCCGTTCCGAACTTATCAGTTATAGTGCTGTCGCTGGCTGTTGTTGTTGCTGTTGCTGGGTTATGCGTGTTGAATGAAATTTCATTGATATTTAGAACAAATCTATAAAATGCAACGAAGCAAGCAACCGTTTGGGTAAATGGAAGTGAAACCACAGTGCGGTGTGGGGGAATAGGTGGAGAAAGAGCAGCAGCAGCAGCAGCAGCAGCAGCAGCAGCAGCAAAACGGAACGCCAAACGCATCTGAGGCACAACTGTGGAGCGATGACACGAGACGGACGAAGCAGACGGGGCGGAGGTGGTGACGATGGCAGAGGTGGAGGCGGTTGTTGTTGCTGTTGCTGTTGCTGCTGGCTGCATGATATTTATGAATGAATGAAATTTCTGTATATGTATGTATGGAGTGCCTCCGCTCTGTAGCATGTGTGCGTGTCGTCGCAATCGCTATTCATGTGTCTGTGTGTGTGTGTAGCATTTAATGAATGAAAAATCCGAGGCAGCGACAAAAACATAATACACACACACACATGCAGGCGCATGCACCCACACACATGGTCACACATCTACACACACTTATATATAGTCATAACGGAAGTAAACCAAACAACAACAACGGCACAAGCACAAGCACGTTCATTCAAGTCGAACTACAACGAGTGTCTAAATAAGTCGCATGAATGCTCGCTTGATTTTCGTCCACGGATTATATAGGATTTGATATGCGAGTTGCACACACGAGTACGTGTGGGCTGGCAAAGCCACATGGAGCACAAAGAACGAATGAATGAATGGAGGTCTTAGCTGTGTCCTAATACTTGATGCAAGGTACTCGTAAAAGCTGAGCAGAAGAAGCGCCTGATTTCAGTGTGGCATTTGGTTAGGGAATATCAATTAACGGATTTTCTACAGCTTTTTCCCAGCTCACAGCATTTTAAGTCGAATTTCCAGTCACAACTTGTGGCGCTTTGATTGCTTCCAGGAATGGGAAATAAGTATTTCGCATTTACAGATTGAGTCACAGCACATAAACGAAACCTATGACCAGCTGTACGTGTACAGCTATGGAAATGTATCTGGAATATACGATTGCCTACATATAGGGAGGGTAGTTTTGGCTTAGTCACTGGCGACGCTTGATGTCGCTTTCTGGCGAAACTCAATGAGTGCATCTCAAGAGCCAGCGATCAACGACCTAGCCGCAGATCGATGCTGGATTCGTAGATTAGTTACAGTTTGTTGTGCAAATATGGAAATGCCACAAGGGTCGTTACAAATGTGGAAACTTACAAGGAAAGTGCCAGCCATGACGCACGAGCTTTGCAAATATCTATGGCTCTACTCATAGAGTGTATAGTATCTGGAGGAGGTCTGGGGGGATGTGTGTGGCCTGGTGCTATTGGGAGATAAAATTACAAAACAAAAAACTGCCCCCAAAGGGAAAGTGGCGAGAAAAGTGAACAAAAACAACAACAGACCAAATGACGCACAACATTTTACAAGGTTGTCTGTCTGTCCGTCTGCGGCAGTGTAACCCATGCCATGGGGCAGGAGAGGCGAGGCGAGGCCATTCTGTACGTCATCGAGTGCTGAATGAAATCGAAATTGGCTCGGCTACGTCAGAGCCAACAAGGAAAAGTAAACGATTCCCAGCAGCATTTTCCTCCGCTCCTAATCTGTTCTTTTCTTGGCTCCTCTTCTGATCTTGTTAATAATCGACATTTGTTCTCTGTATTTAGATTGCGATTACGATTATTTATGCTGTTCGATGACGTTAAAGCTTTTGGCCATCATTTTAATTGCGCCAACTGTGCGCCTAACTATGGCAGACACTGTGGCAGAGAGAGAGAGAGAGGGAATCGCCAGAGGGAGAGAGAACAGACTCTGCTGAGAGATTTATAAATAAAATGTTGCCTTTACGAAAATAACTAAACGGATCATTATCGTCGGACATGTGCGACCCGAGTCTGGTCAATTGAAAGCCATCAAATGTCATAAAACACAGAACACAGAACAGGATTTATAAAGGGCACAGTTAGAGGTACGGGGTGGGAGGATTAAAAGGATTTTTACTATTATTTGATTAGTGTCACATTTTTGGATATTTCTTAAAGCATTTTCAAGTACCAATAGCATCGTGAAAATATAGCCCAAAAATATAACTAAATTAGTATTAAATCCAGCCATCTGCCATGCTTTTGGAGCACGTGTTTAAGACATAATTGAACCCCAAATCATATGCGATTTGGATCGGATTCAAACTGGTTCAATTTGGTGGATACTTCGATGATGATGTTGCCTTGCCTTGCCTTGCCACGGGCTGTGCCAATCTTAATTGCGCATTTAAATACAATGGAAAGACAGAAACTACAAAACTACGAAAACTACTACACAGTCACAGGGCAGGGACAAGCACAGTGCAAACTTGAGTCTCGAAACCCTCCGCGAAATAGAGGCCCCAAACCAAACTATTCTCCATGTCCATGGCGGTGCCCATCTGTGCGGCGGGTATCTGTCGGCGGCTCTGTATTGAAGCTGCGCATATTGCGCCTTTGTTATTTATTATTGTCTGCTTGTACTACTCGTGTAGCTGTGGCGGGGAAGTTGGGGGTATATGGAAGGCGTAAACGACAATGAAAACTCTTTTTTGCGCACTAGTTTTTCCCATGTACTTTACAGATGCGTGGGGAGGGGGGATGGGGATGGTAAGGCTAACCTCATGGTAATCGACAAAGACGGAAAAAAATACCTTGATTAATTATCGAATTAAAAATAGCATTCATCAAAATAACAGTAAATGTGGTTGAGGGGGGCGCGACAGTCTGGCAACGCCACATAGCAGAGCAGAGCAGAGCAGAGCAAGGGCTAACGGCGCCTAACTTTGAGAGAGTTTCTGCCTGTCTGTGTGTGTGTGTGTGTGTGTGGGAGAGAGAGAGAGACAGAGCCGCAGGCAGCAACAACAACTTGTTGCGCGTGTGGGTGAGCTTGTGTGAGTGAGAAACCAACTCAAACAGAGAGGCAGAGAGCGCCAAAGCTGTGAGTTTGTGTGTGTGTGTGTGGCCTTGTCTGGGCTCCGCTTCCCCCCTCTTCAACGCTTCGCCGCATGACCATCGTTCACCGATGTCTGCTTGGCGTATACTTGATATTTGTTGGTGCGCAAAAAGGTTCCCCAAAAAGCTTTAAAGGACCGCATGGCTGCTGGCTACTGTTGCTGCCTGCCTCTGCTCGGCTCTGCCGCTGCTGCTCTGCTCTCTGCTCTCTGCCGTTGCTGCTGTCTGTCTGTCTCTCGTTCTTTTGTTTCGTTTTGTGCCGTTCTTTTTCCTCGTGTAGGACATAACTGCATTCGAACAGCTGTTCTCTGTTGTGCTGCCGAACGAGCAGCTGTTCTGAGGCTTGCATTTACATACACAAACATACGACACGATACTGATGCAGCAAAGTCGCAGCCACTTGCCGAGAGTTGTGCATAATAAAGTAAAATTTAAACAAATTGCATTCAATACTTACAAAAAACAAAGCCATTAGACGATTATATAAGCACACATGTCGCCGACGGGGCCCCGACTGGCGCGGTGTGTGCCGTGCTGCGTGTATTTAGAGTGTTGGTGAATGTCGCTGAGTGTTGGTGAGTGCCGTTTGGGTGTGCGTGTCGTGTGTGCCAGTTTAGTTAAATGCTGAGCACACGCACTGAATAACAACAACAACAACAAAGGCAAGGGGCTGATAGGCAAGTTTGCCTTTTGCTCGTTGTTGTAATTTTTGTTCGAGTTGTTGTAGCTTACTCTGCTCTCTTTTTACCCGCTCTGCCACTTCTCTAGCTCTCTCTCTCTCTCTCTCTCTCTCGCAGCAACATTTGTGTCGTATCTAAAACATTTGCGCTTTAAATAAATATACAGAGAGCTTGTACGAGTATTATAAAAAAAAAAAAAGTAAAATAAAAAAAATACAAACCAACCAAGAAAACCAGTCTACAACAACAACAGCAACAACAACAACGAACAAATTAGTTCAATGCACGCCGACAAAGTGGAGAGGGGCTTATCAGTAGTAGACCAACAACGAAACGGCTTCTCACACCTTTTTATCTGCCTTTGTTTGGACACTAGGAAAAGCTGTTCTATGCCACTTGATTGGCTGGAAACTTTATGGCAGGAGATCAGCTTTAAATCAATTTAATTTAAATCTCAAAGTGATCAGTGATCAGTGATCAATGATCAATGATCAGTTTCATCAATCAGTGGCTTGATTGATGTATCAAATCCTGCTGCTAGATCACACAACTACTTCATCATTATCATTCCCTACATCATCATCATCATCATCATCATCATTATCATGATTGTCACTGGTACAAAGTTCATTTGTTGTTCTTGTAGTCCAGTTTGTTGTTGTTCTCTACACACACAGGCACACAATCAAATGAAATAAAAAATTGTTGATTGTATAAGTTCACCGTTTCTTTGTGTGCCATACCCATACTTATGCCCCCCCCCCACACACACACACACACACACACACATGACTGTTTGTATGTGTCTGTGTCTATGCCTTAAAAGTTTCGGGATCTTTAGTCGAAATTTATTTAGTTTTTTTTTGTGTGTCTGTTTTTTCTTGTTCTTTTTTCTTTGCTTGTTGCTGTTGTGCGAGTATTTACTTTTCCGCTTCTAATTTTAATTATTCAGTTGTGCGAGAGGCTCAAAAGTCGCCCAGAGCGCCAAGGTTTGTTTTTTAATTCTTCTTTTCGTTGTTGTTGTTGTTGTTGTTGTTGAGTGTTTCCCTACGCTCTTTTTTGTTTGTTAAATACGTCGTTCAAGTCGTTTTTCTTTCCTCAACTGCGTCGCAAAATGAGCATATTGTTTTTTTGCTCTTTTTTTTGTTTGTCACTTTGGTTGGAAGTTTTTACTGGCTAATACTACGATGGATGGGGATGGCAGTGAGGGAGGTTCGGTGCAACTAATTAATAATTACACACACACACACACACACACCAGGCACACACTCACACTCACACTCGGACGATGGACAGCAGCACACAACACAAGAGACTTGAATAAATATTCTCAATTGAAATTCACTTCACTTTGATGTTTGGTTGGTGCAGTGCTGGTGGGGGGAGGGGCAGCAGTGGGATGACGAAAATGTGTGGCCAGAGTCCGTCCAGAGGCAAGCGCCACAGAGTCGGGGCTCCAAGTACTACTGTTGTTCCGTGTTCCGTGTTCTGTGTCTGTTCACCGCCTCCTCCTTCTGGCGGCGTGCGCTGTCGGTGACGTACTGAAAACCTCACTGAATGCCTCACAAAGTTTAGTTTGACTACGAGACGGTGAAGCACACCAGCAGCAGCAGCACACACCGCACGCACACAGCGACACACAGCGAGCACACAAGAGCAACAAGTATGAATGAATGTGCTGCGCGATGCTGCCGCCGTCGCTGCCGCCAGCCGCCAGCCGCCAGCCGCCGCTGCTGCCGACACTGTGAGTGTGAGTTTGCATGTAATGGTTAACGCCATCGTGGAACACAACAACAAGAGCAACAACAGCGGCACGAAACGTAAGCAGTAGGAGAACGAACGGGCGAACGAGCGAACGAGCAAACGAGCGAGAATGTGGAAGAGTGAAGAGAGGGAGCAAAGGAGGAAAGGAATATGCCAGGCAGCAGGGAGGGACAAAATATTACAAAAACAACAGCCAGTAGTTGTAGAATTAGTAGTAGAAGGAGTAACCATTAGCTGAATGTGAAAAATCTAAAAATGTATATGCATGTTTGTACGTTCTGTGAGTGTTCCGAAAACAATAGCAAACATACTCTCACACACACAGTCGCTCCCTCCCTCTCTTTCTCTGCCTCGCACAGTCAGTCGCTCCCTCCCTCTCGCTCTCTCTCTCTCTCTCTCTCTCTGTCACATTCGGACAGCACGCGAAAAGCTTAGCTGCAAGGCGTTTGGGTATGGGTGAGCACGAACGGCGTCTGTCTCCTAAGCACAGCGAGAAATTTCATGAACGAACACGATCCGCCATTTTGCGAGTTGGCGAGCGCAGAAACTAACGGGTTTTTGCCAATGAAGTGGACTTTAAAATGCAATTTTGTGGTTTTTCATAATTTGGGACGGTTGCACGATAATACAGGAACGAAATCAGTTTAAGATGACAATGCGGAGTCGCTTGGAAAAATGGAATTAAGACTGGAAAAGAGGGAAGTTGAACAGTGGAAACTTATTTGCTATGTTTGGCAGTAGTTTAATTCTAATTTAGGAGCATTTTGAGGGTTTTGCGTTGCCTAAACTGCTTATAAACAGTTTCCGAAAGCTATAAGGGCTGTTAAAAGTCAAATTTATTTTATGGAAACTGCATCGAAGTAGTCTGATTGTCGTTTATTCCCCTGAGAAGGAAATTGTCTTAATATTGACAGCTAGTACGTATAAAATATTTAAAGAAACTCAAGTTGGTGTCTTAACAAACAGGTTCTGATGTGCTTAGGAAGTAGTTTTAAATTGAAATAAATTGCTTCATGCTAGATTATTTCAATTGCTTAGCTTTGATTTGAAATGAGCAGAAACAAAAGAACTATGAAGATTAGATCCCAGAACTGTGGACCAATTTTGGACCAAATTTTGGATTAAATTTATGAATATAAATCTACTCTAGAACTCTAGTGGCTCTGCTCTGCACCTCAAGCACTGATCATTAAAGCACTGATCATTAAATAAACTTCTTTCCGTTGCTCAAGCGCGACTTGCGATCGTAGCTCCAACATGGCGTTGGAGGTCCACCTATTTTGTGCACAGTGTAAAGACCGAGCCACACGCATACGATCAAAAGCAGCCCAAAAAAACAACAAAATCTGAAGAACAAAAAAAAAAAACGAGGAAGAAGCAAAAATTCCTGTGGCACAAGCGAGTAAGGGGTGTGGGGGGGGGGGGGCTTTATGCACACAAAGAAAGGAGAGTGAGGAGAATGCTGAATGGTGGAATGGGCAAAGGGGTGCACAGTGGGGAGGAGAGCTAGTTACGCATACAGAAACAGAAACAGAAACAGAACCAGAACCAGTCAGTGTGCCATATGAAATATGTAACATCATGCCCAATATCACAAGCGACGACGGCGACTGCGGCTCACCGACACAGAGATACAGATACGGATACTAGAACTCATTGGTGTGTGTGTGTGTGTGTGTGTGTGTGTGTGTGTGTGTCGGAGAGGGCTCTCATGGTGGTGTGCGTGTGTGTGCCTTGTGCCATGGGGGCAACATTTTCTCTAGGCATGATATTGAAAATGAATTTCAAATCAAATCAAAAAGTTCTTGCAATTAAAATAAATATTAATTATAACAACGAAACAATTGCCCAAAAGAGTTTCCACAATAAAATGGGAAAAAGTAGCAGAAATCAAGACGGGGGGAAAGCGGGCATCAGTTGCGGGCCCGCAACTTTTGGGTGCATCTTGAGGCAGGGACTTTCCCCTTATGCTGCTGCTGTGCTGTCAATCCAATTATGAATTTGATCCTAAATGTTTCGAGTTAATTAAACGCTTTAATAATAGTCCACGTGCTAGATTGCTGACGTAAGGGTCGCTCGACAGCAGCGACAACGAGCGACGCATAGGGGCGTGCACAACATCCCAATACCAACACACACACACACACACACACACACACAGTTACAATATAATTTTTAGTTAGTTTTTGGGAGCATTTCTCACACACACAACGAGCCCCAGCAAGACTCTCTGACAAAAAATTGGTGTGCAAAAATTTCTTCTCAGTTTTTGAAGAAATTTTTCACTAGGAAATTGCCACAAAATAAAGGCTAACTGTACATTATTATTACAGTTCGTTGTCCAAATGATGTCCCCAGGCCACAACCTGCACAAGGATGGGCTGCAAATTACCTTTTGGGTTCTTTGAAAAATTTTAACTTTTGGAGAGCGCATCACGTGGTCAGCTCTACACAAGGCCGCTCTCCCCCCCGCCGCCCCACAAGTCCCTCTGCGGTGAGCCAAAAAACCCCACTCTCCCACACACACACCAACACGCTTGAGAGAGAGAGAGAGAGAGAGAGAGCGCGCGGCAGAGAAAGAGAGCACCCGAAATTAGCAATAATCGGCAGCCAAAAGCAAAAACTAACGAGCGCAAAACGCAAATAAAACAAAATGGCCGGCAGGTGTAGAAATTCATTGACGTGTCTCACATTTCTCACCATTTCAGCCATCTTTGCGCCCACTCCCCAGTGCATCTTTTCCATGGAAACGAAATAAATGGAGTCCAAGAATGATGCATTATCAGGCTATCATCTTTCGTAGATCGCTAGCGCCATGCTGTTCAGGGCAACGGTTCTTAGTAGACCCCATACAAAATGGCGTCTTCGCGAAGAGACACGAGGCAACGCGATCGTTTCTTTTACACATTTTTGTACAGTTTTCCCACAAATTGTTCAAGCGATAATTGATGCGAGCTCTTGGGACATTGAAACAATATCATTTTGGTTAAATATATCGAATATATTGCTCCATGGCACTTAATATTCCTAAAGTTCACCGAAAAATATTATTCACTTCACTCAGAAATTGATTTGAATCATTTTCATCGCTGAG
This sequence comes from Drosophila guanche, assembly GCF_900245975.1. Lineage (NCBI taxonomy): Eukaryota > Metazoa > Arthropoda > Insecta > Diptera > Drosophilidae > Drosophila > Drosophila guanche. Next base: position 3,176,746 of record NW_022995754.1, read on the forward strand.
GAAATTGCAGGAGGAAATAAAAACCATTGAATCAACTACCCTTAAAGGCTGCCCTTAACTCTGCAACGAAACTCAAGAAGTTCTAATCAAAATGTATCTTGTAAAAATCTGCCGAGTATCAGTCAAAACTCCAAGTTGTTTGCCCTCTTCTAACTTATCGCTTGACTTTGCAGATTGCTCTCTCCAATCTGATCCAATTCGAATCATCAAATTAATTTGGCTTGCAAGTGTCGCAAGTGGGTTCTGGCATAGTTGCATCGATTAGGCATTTAATCACATTTGACCTCAATTGTTGGCATGTGCAACACGCTGCATTTGCATCCGCAAGATACAAACATCAAACATCAAGCAGCAACCGGCCACCGGCAACCGGCGACAGCCTCCATTAAAATGCCCCACTAACTGCATTCCAAGAATTTACAAGTCAAAGATCGAATGTGCCCCGCTCAAACGATAGTGCCCCTGCACCATCAGCAGCAGCAGCCGCCAGATGCATTGTGTCTGTAGAGAGGCAGAGGCAGAGGCTGGGACTCTACTGGGACTGGGACTGGGTGCACCAGGGCCACCGAGTCAGCGATCAGCAGACAACAAAGACTCAAATTGAATAAATAAAGCGCAAGATTTATGCATACAAAATTAATAAATTGAAATAAATGTATTAGGTTCCCAAGCGATCGCAAGTGCATCGAGCATTTTATTTGTCGATGCGCCCTCTGACCAACTTTGGTTGTGGTTCTAGACTTTATCTGTGGTGGGGCAGAGAGATTAACACAAACACAGAGACAGAGACAGATACAGATGCAGAGATACACGCGAAGAAACCCAAAAAGGAATTACAGTGCGAGAAACCAGATATGAATTATGTGCGATAAGAGCAAAGTGCATTGGTGTCAAAACGAAACAACAGAAAACAAGAATGGAGTGCAGAGTGGAGAGTGGATTGGATTGGATTGGATTGGAGTGGCAAGCAGCAGCGAACTGCACATGCTCTCCATGAGCTATGGCTCTGGGAAAGGTGTGGAAAGATTTACGAGAAGGGCAGATAAGACCAAGTGGCTGCAGCAGAGCAAACCTCAGGGCAGCGATTGATCCCTGTTGGCTTTTGATCAAATCATTCTGAAAGGAGCAAAACTCATTGGCGACTGATGTAAAGGGAGTAAAACCAGTAAGAAGTGCTGCCAAGTGGGGAAGAACTACACGATAGCTGCTGATGTACCCTGCCTCAAAGTTAGGGCATGCCCACCAAGAATGGAGAGCGTGGCTGTGGCTGTGGCTTTTCGGAAAGGCGGAGTGATGAAATGTGCAGCGGTGCCAGACCAGACCAGACCAGCAGCAGCAGCAGCAGCAGAGACAAGCAGAGGCAGCGGCAAGTTTTATGAATGAATGAATGCAACTGCAGCGACGGCAATGGACGGACTCTGCAGTTGCCTGGGAGCTGCTGCTGCTGCTGCATTTTGGCTTGTGAATGGCAAACGTTCGATCGAACTATTGTAATTACTACGAGACTATGCAAAATGCATATGCAATTAGTTGCTGCAGCTCGCTGTGCCCCAGCCTCCCACTGTCTGAGTCATGGGGCAACTGGTTTGACTTGGCCTGAGAACAAGTACAAGTCGGAGTCGGAGTCTGAGTACTCGTCTGAGTACTTGCTGCAGATGCTATGAACTCATTCGATTGGAATGTCCACTGATGACGAACTGCGGAGGAACTCTTGTGCAATTGCCTCCGCTAACCTGTTTTGCCTGCCACTTGGGGATGTATCTTGGATGGGTAATTGCAGCAGTATCTGCCAGTTGTAGATTTAATATTCGTTTCTTTCAGTTACAGCTGTGGAGCCCCCCCACCCCACACTCAGATTCCTCTAGCACCTCTTCACGCTTGTGCGACACAAGCCTGAAAATTCCAATTCCAGTTCCAGTGCCATTCAATGCCTTTTGTAAGCCAAGCCGTGAGGCGGGTAGAGATGAGTTCAATAATGAAACGACGCCGAATGCCATCAATATGGAAAAGAATATAAATTTGTGGCCTATCAGTGCCGGAGTTTGGGGCGGGGGATAGCCCTACAACTGATAATAATGTCGCCTGCGAGAAATTCCTTTAGCGGCATTTAAGGCCACTTAATTATGGCCTACCCTGGCCTTAAGAAAAATATATAAAAGCCGAACCCAATCCGAAATTCCAGGAATTCTCGTTCGATTTCGACTCTGACTCTTGTTAAATATCCAAACTGCTGTATTTGTACATGTCGCAGGTTGCCCCGCACTCCACTCTGCCTGCATGGAGTCCACTTCACGTTGCTTTTTATGGCCCTGGCCTAGGATGGTCGCTCGACGCTGCTCTACCAATTGCCAATAACCGAGCGGAAGGCCGGACGATGGACTCTGCTTTGCCGGAACATCATAATCCCATGACCACAGAGAGAGAGAGAGAGAGAGAGAGAGAGAGAGATCGAAGCTTCTTGCAGCGTTCGATGAACCAATTAGATCAAACAACTTGCAGCCAGCCAGCCAGCCAGCGAGAAACTGGGTGCAACAATACAACAACAAGGAATGAGATGGAGAAACCGAAGCTACAGATACACTGAAAGAACAGTCTGTGCAGTTCTTGGCTCTGCCAAAATATAAGCAAAATGCAGCAGAAAGTCATGCCGGGGAGCCACTTTCCATAGCCACAGCTAAGTACACTCTCCACCCAGAAGTTCTCATCCAAAACTCAGCATACCCAACTGCTTATAGGGTACAAAGTGGAAGTGGATGGAGCAGAAATTCTTAACGTACCTCGCTCCGGTGCACGGGAACGGTCATCAAGTCAGCTCGTTCAACATTCAAGAGGCATCGATGATAATATTCATTCATTTGATCAAACCGCCGACGATGTTGTCGACGAGCCAGGCCAAAGACGACTTTCATTATGCCCTCAGCCTCAGCCTCGGCCTCTGCCTCGGTCTCCTGCTCTGCTGCTGCTCCTTCTTGGCCCAAAACCAAATTCGAGGCACTGAGCGGGGGGAAACTGAGAAAACATATTGCCAAAGTAGCAGCCACAGCGAAACCAGCCACAGTACACAGCAACAACAGAAACAACATGGCAAGAAGCTCAACAGCAGCATTATGCATCATTACACTGAGAGAAAATGCAAGCGGCGGGAGTGTCCGAGAAGCTTCAATTGAAAAAAAGAATTATGAACAAAGAGGCAGATCAGTTTTCCTCAGAGTTTATACTAATTTCCATTAGGGATCTCGCGGGAAATGGCTCAAGGCCTTGAGGCCTAACAAATACTACAAAAAATAAGCACAGATCCATCCCATAATTTGTGCTCACAGATCATCTGGATCCTTGCTTTTACTTCCCCGAAATATGGATCAATTGTCGGCTTTTAAAAGTGAAACTTTAATTGAACTTTAATCAGTTCAAAATTTAAAGGAAATATCCCTAAGATAATCCCTGGGGTAGCAAGGAAAATTCTTATTTTGATTGGCAGAATCCCATGGTCTCACATCTCTTGCCAGCATGCCAGCTTGCCCCCATGGCTTTTCTCTCAGTGCACACAATCGACACATTCACTTATAGGTCTCTCAAAATCGATGAGAAAAAGGAATATGTTGAACGGGTGGCGGTGGCGGTGGCGGTGGCGCGGCGTTCGGTTGTAGCACGGCTCAAAACTGCTGTCCGCTTGTCCGCCACAGCCACACACGGACACACACGAACACGCACACACAAGTACAGTGCATGTGTATGCAGACGAAGCAAAGACCTCTTTTTAATGTATTGCAATTCCAAGAATTTCGGAAGAGGAACGTGAGAAACTTTGTTTTTGTTATTTTTCTTTTCTTTGCATTTCATTTCAAGATACGATGCCGATCTCCGTGTCTCGCCCCCGTCGCTCTACCTCTCTCCCTCTACCTCTCCCTCTCTCTCTCTTTCTGTTTACCTCGCCAGGGTCCAGGTTTTTGGGAGGGAGAGGAGGCAGTGCCAGCCTGGAATGGGGTTTGGCGGAGTGCTTCGGTTCGGCTTCGGCTGCGGTTCGTTGTCGTCTCCTACATCAGGTTTTTGGCCAGGAACGAGACGTAGACTCTGCCGCAGTCGCAGTTGCAGCATGCCCCAGACCCAGACATTCATATTGTATACACTTAAAATTCTTTGTGGAATTTCGGTGCAAACTGCACTCGCGGCTGGCTGGCTGGCGGGGGGTGGGGAGACTCTCAAGCCTGAAGAGTGGGCCAGGCCAGGGCAGGGCAGGCCTGTCTGTGTCTGTGTGGCAGACTTGGCTAATAAAGCCGGCGACAAGAGAAAGCCAAATTCCAAGAGAACAACATTGTAGCACTTGGGTGGTGCAGCAGGCAACCAAGGCAACCGCTGGCGGTGCTGTGCTGTGCTGTGCTGGTGGTGTCACCACCCGAATGGCGGGGAGCAGCAGGAGGATCTCCTTCATCGGAGTCTCGCATTTAGTTATTCTGTTTGCTTGCCAATCGCTGCTGCTGTCGCTGCTCCTTCGCCTGGAGTGGACGCGCCATTCCCTCCCCCCCCTGCACCGCTTCTAGCCCCTGACTTTTGCTGCGATTTGTGCGTGCGTGTGCGGGGCACATTTCTTTTTGGGATGCCGCGGCCAGCGGCTGGGGCTGGGACTGTTGTGGATGCCTCCGGAATGTGCATAATTTTAGTTGTTGCCTCTGCTGGCTGGAGTACCCATTGAGTGGGGAGTAGGCAGAGGATTGAATGTGCAGCAGGTGAGGGAATAGATTCAAGATTTTTCAATGAAATGTTTTTAATGAAGGATTCTAAATGATTGTATGCTGCAGATTGTCCCCTGACTTGCATCTATTTTTGCAGGATAAACCTCTTGCAGCAGCAGCATTTTTTCGGCATTTACTTGCAGCAATTTCCTTCCGCAGCTCTGCCCGCGACTTCTTTTGGCTTAGAGTTTGCTTCAAATTGATCAATCTAAAACTGAAAATATATCTGCCTGGACAACCCTCTAGCAAGCTCTGCCATGCACAGCTTTGCTGCACTCCCACAGGGTATCCCTTGGCCCATGCCTGTGCATGGGCCAGCCAGAAGCATTCTTGGGCTCTTTCGTTTTGTTTTCTTTGCTTCTCTTTGCTCTTGTTGTTGTATTTTGGCTGGTTTGTTTTCTTTGTACCTTTTGCTGTGTGGCAGCAGCGACAAAATAGCAGAATCCTGTTGCCTGATCGTTAACAAGATGCCAAGACAACGGGCAGAAGGGGGGGCGGCAGCAAAGGGTGGAGACATAAGGAGGCTGGCAGCAGATTGGAGGAGCGAAGTGGACTGGGGATGTGTGGAATCTGTGGGAGCTTCGAAAATGTTGGCGGCAGCCAAATTAAATAGGCGCAAGCGCTTTGCTTTTGCTTTGCTTTTGCTTTGAGTTAGCCACGAGTTGGGTTTGAGGTTTTGGCTGAAACTCAGAATGGGATTTCCAGCAGGCAGCCTTGTGGGCCTGTTCCTGGTTGTTCCAGAGTTGTTTGCGAGTTGATTGTCCTCTCACCTCAAGTTTTTGGCTTGGAATGCTGCCGCACGGGAAGAGAGAGAGAGAGAGAGAGAGAGAGAGGGGGAGAAAATCTGTTCTCACCTCAGCGAAAGATGAGCACGAGACCGCGGGGTGGCAGGGAGAGGAAGCCCAGGATTGAGCGGGTTTCTTCTTGTTTTTCTTTTGAATTCGCTTCTCGTCTGTGTGTGTGTGTGTGTGTCTGCTGTTCATTATGATTATTCTGTTGGACTGTGCAAAAATCCGCACATAATCCGGCAGAACCAGTAGAACAACAACAAGTAAGCAAAAGGACTTGGTCGCTCGCCGATCGCATGGGGGAAGGCGCAAAAATATCCCTTTCCTTTCCTTTCCTTTCCTCACTTACATACCACAACCTCTCCAGGCCCTTTGTGTCTGTCTGGGTTTGGGTTTTTTTGCCTGGCTTTTGTCCTGCTCAACGCATTCGAATTTTCCCAGAAATGTTAATTATAATACACACACAAAACCCAACATAATTACTCGCCCTGCCTTGCCTTGGCATATCCTGTTTATGGGGAACCACTCGCTGGACCCTGGATCGGTTCCACGTCCAATCCCGTTTTCGCACTGCGTTTGCTTAATGCGCCAAATAAATTTGCATGCCATGCACAATTCCTTCTGTTGTTCTTCATTAATGCCGCTGCCACTGCCTCTGCGCTTTATTTATTGCGAATTATTTTTCAACCATTTTTACCCTTTATTTTTGGCATTTTTTGGAGGGCTTTGATGCTGGTTTGATTGGTTAAAAGGGTTCCACGGAAGGAAAACTAGAAGTACCCGTTTACTAGCAAAAATACAAAAATAAATTACTTCTCTTTTTGGGTTTTTTGGAAGCCCTAAAAAGTAGGGCCATCATGACTAACGGAGTGTTGAGGGGCTCTCCTTAGACTACAAATATCTATGATGAAATGGAAGCATGATGAAGAGGTTCCTAAGATATTTATAGATGTTCAAGGAACTATTTTGGATAATCACCGAAGTAAAGAAGTAAAAGTAAAGAATACAATTCTGAAATTCACTAAAATCAATTGTAGATATAATAATAAACCCAAAATTGTAATGAATATTATTGAAAATTGACAAACTCCATTACATAATGAAGCAATAAACGATTGTCAGAAAATTGAAGCGACATTTTCTAATCAATATTCCATATTCCAAATTCAATATTCAATAATTAATTGCTTAATTGAGTCGAAAAAATTGGGAGAACGGCAGTCGGAAAAACAAAACGAATGCAAGGCAAAGGCAATAAAAGTTTAAACAATTTGTTACAACGCAGTTTTTAGGTTTTTTTTCTATAGAAATGTATAAAACCGCCATTATGTTTTTTTTTGCCTCCCCCTCTGGCCCGCTCTCAATCATTCCGCTGCCAACAACAACGGGTGAGAGCGAAACCCTCCCACTTTGCGAGTGTGCCCCGCCGAAAAGCAGCGAGCGCCAACAAGCAGTGTGAGAGAGGCGGAGCGGGGGGGGCGAGAATGTCAAAAGCTAACAAAAAGCCTAACGATGTCTCTCACTCATACAAGCGCACACACACACACATGTCCCCACACACACGAAATATGCCAATTGATCGCTCACTCACTCGCGCGCTCGCTCGCACACTCTTGCGCCAATTTATCACCTATTCTCTGACACACGATGCCTGCCGCTGCCGCTGCCGCCGCCACTGCTTTGCTGCCCAGTGCTCTCTTTCAGGCACATGCATACACACGTATGCGCACGTATGTATACCAATGCAAATACTAATCGCTGCGGAGCGACAAAAACAAAAGCAACAAGCACGCAGCGACAGCGAAACTTTTGATACTCTCTTGCAGATTTACAGTTGCCTCTTGGGTAGCAAAAACGTGCACAATTTCAGGTAGAAGTTTTGTAAATTGCGGTTCTAGCAAGAAGCAGACAGACAGCAAAAGATGCTGAGCTCGAGTATACTCTTCGTTTAGTTTCCTAATTGATTCCCAAACATCTTATTCGAATATTAGTACTCTCTGCAAAGGGTATTTATGTCTGTAAGTTTGTACGTGTATTGCGCAGATACGCGAGCGTGAGATTCGAATTTTGTTGGAGTAGCATGAGGTGGTTAGGTTGGTTGCGGGGAGGGGGCAAGTCAGGCAAGCGGCAGATCGAAGAGCAAGACGGCAAGCTACAGAGGCAGACTGTTGGAGAGGCAGTTGGTGGTAAAAGAGGGGGACCACCTAACGCCACCCTTGCCAGCAAAGCGATAATGACGAGGCAGCGACTGTACGGTAGAGGAGAGGAGCAGCAGCAGCGTGAAGGGAGCCCAGAGAGGGAGAGAGAGAGAAAACCAGTTGTGGTGGCACGTCGCAATACCACATTCCGTACGATAGAGGTTAGACCTCCGCTTATTTCATTCACAATTTTCCAACGTTGTTCTTTTTGTTGTACGAGTATCTGCAGCAGTGGCAGTGGCAGAGACAGTGGCAGTGGCAGCGGCAGAGACAGCAGCGTCAGCGTCAGCGTGTGTGGGGGCCGTTGTCTGCACATTTTGGAGTTGGCGCTTGGCATGCGACACACAGAAAAGGAAGGGGAGAGAGAGAAAGAGCAAAGAGCAGCAGAAAGAGAGTGGAAACAGGCGCTTGTCCTTTATCCCGTTGGAAAGTAGATCTTCCTCCGGTTTGCAGTGCCAGCATAAAGCTCCCTTTCAGCCTCTCCCTCGCTCGCTGCCTCGCGGCTAAGTCACAGCTCGATCAATCGCTGCCATGTACCGTTTATCATTCTTAGCGTGCATTCCAATTCATTCCATTTCCATGTTGCCACACAGATAAGAAAGGTGCTGCCCCCTCCACTCCACTCCAAAACCTAAACCCCTTCCCAACCACTGCCTCATTCCAACACTCTCCAGGGCCATCCTCGATAAGGCCAATCCTTGACAGAGTTCTCGTTCTCTCTCTGGTGCGCTGGGGTTTAGTGCGGCATTTCAAATATTTATAACCTGTTTGCCTTAATTTCTTACTCAAATGGCCAGCGAATTACAATAAATTCTTTAACCAGGCTTGTAATCGCGTTATCATCATTATTTACAATTATAACAGCAACACACAGAGAGACAGAGAGAGAGAGAGAGAGAGATACAGAGATACAGAGATAGAGAGCGAGAGCGCAAGAGAGATAGAGATAGACAGTCACTCACGCAACGTACGTGAAATGGAATGGAAGTGAAAGAAGAGACAAGGACAGAGAGCAGACAGAACACTGAGAGAAAAACTGCATGGCATGAGGAATAAAATAATAAAACGAAAAGAACTAATTAAGGGATCTCGAAAATCATTCACAAATTACATCAGGGCAGACAATTAGAAGTATTCCCTCTAGTTCTTGTTTTCTCTCAGTGCTTGGCCATAGGTGATAGATATGCATGCGTATCTCTTAGATACTTGTTGCCTGTCGCTTTGCCGTGAGCTGCCTGCTGCCCCATCCCATGGCATGCCTGCCGTAAAGCTTCCATGGACTGGCAGGGGCAGAGTAGAACGTGTGTGTACATACCTTCACATACCTCAATGTTACCTAATTAAAGTTTACATCAAGTTGAAGTAGTGAGTGGCTGTCGCTGTCGCTGTCGCGGCAGAAGCAGCAGCAACACATCTATGGCATGATTCATTGGAATGCCAAGAATTTTTATATGTTTCTATCTACATTCATGCTGCCGCTGCTGTTGTTGCCTTTTACAATTTCAATATGTGTGTGCGATGAATGATTTTGTAACACAACAGCAGCAGCAGCAGCAGCAGCAGCAAGAGCAACAGATACAACACCATTCCAGCAGCAAACACCAATGGAAACACCCTAAAAACATCAAGGCAAACACTGTGCATATGGAATGCAGTAATGGGCCCAGCCATAACAAAACAACCTACGACTATGGGTCGTAAAGAGGAGCGACCCCGAAAGGGGAGGCCAGCGGCAGAGACCGGAGACCGAAGACCACAGACCAGAGGCCCTCTTGCCGGACACAACAGAGAGAGGGAGGGAGAGACGCGACAGACAGACAGTTAGTCAAATAGACAACAATCCAATAGATGGACAAATAAGCTTGGCACTATTCGTATCTCACAGATA
>NW_022995754.1:3187088-3266212 GCF_900245975.1 Drosophila guanche
CCCCCCCCCCCCCCCCCCCCCTACACACATCAAGAAAATTATAAACGAAACCCAATGAAACAAAAAAAAAACAAATCGAAGGGGAGAGAGAGGAAGGGGCATATCTTCCAATCTTCCAATCTTCCAATCGAGCGGCACTCTCTAAGCAGATCAGATTAGGGATCCATCAATGGAACAGAAAACTATTAGGCGGCTAAGAAGATTCGTGGTGTGGAAATGATCCCCCAGATGCAGATGAAACGATGGGCACCATCGATTTTATGTCTCGTTTTTTGGAAAGAAAGAAGAAAGTTTTCTTGGATATCGGTATCCAATTTATTAAGTAAGTGTGGGACATTAAATGATTGGAGCTTAACAGACTGGAATATAAATTAAAGACTTCCTTCCACGGGGAGTTAGTAAAAAATTTAACCAAATTCTCAGAACTAGAGAATTCCAGAATGAGTGCATTCCACGTTCTTTCCCAGACTCTCTGGGCTATGATTCCTTCCCAGGCTCAAGGATGCCCGGCAACAAATTAGTTCCAAAGGATAAGAAAATATTATGACGATCATGAATGGCATTTACAGCCCCTGCCCCTGCCCCTGCCCCTGCCCATGCCCATGCCACTGGCGACTCTTGTGAGAAACACAAAAATATCTCACGCTGTAAATGCACCCAAAAAAACACACACAGAGAGGAGGGGGAGAACCCTGGAGAGTATCGATAAAAATTGATTGCATATTTACAGTAATCCCGAAAAGGTCTCTGGGGCAATTCCGAGAAGCCGAATCTTTGATGCCGCACCGAAGCCAGGTCCAGCAGACTGGACCCAAGATTGGGCACATCATTCGGATGAATGTGTCGTCAGGGTACTTGTTTGCAATCAACACATCACTTCCCACACTTGAAGGATCAGGACACACTGTCAACGGGCAGCGGCAAGCCATGGAATATCCTTTGATATCGGCACACCCACCCACGCGCAGGGAGAACCATACATAACTCCGCCCTAATCACTTGACATTTGTACTCATTTCGGTAATCTGTGGCACCAGCACNCTGCCACAGGAAGTTATTGTCAGCAAAAATGATTACATGCTGACAAAACCAGAAGTGTCCGTGGTGGTCCCTGGTCGGCTGTCTGGTCTGGCAGCTTCTTGGAAAACGAACGAGCCGAGCGGATGGCGGGGGCTCGCAAAGAAAACAACATTCAATGCAAGTGACCGACCGGGCTAGCTCTGCGGCTATGAATGTTCGTTCGTTCCCGGGAAGCAGCCTGTCAGTGTCCGATCCTATTTCAAATGGCTCAACTCAATGACTTCCACGAATTTTGCAAGCTATCGATGCCGCACCCGATGGGCTGCGATGCGATGGCCAGTGCCAGGCACCACTTGGGTGTCACACGCAGCGCAACACAGCGGGCTGCCCAGACATCCTACGCCCTACGCCCCACACCCTACGCTCTCCATCCGAAACAGTATCAGTCTCACAAATATGCCCAATTTGTTTGTTTGCTCAGCTTCTCCCACACACACTTCGACTTCGATGCACTTTTTGAATGCGCCGCCCAACCAATGCAATCTCATTATTATTATGCCCGGGACACTTGAGATCTGTTTGGGATGTGGAATCTGGCAAGGGGAATTGTCTATTGCTCTGGCTGTGGGAATGCACTTTCGGTGAGTTCCCATTATACGAAAAAGTTTGAGTTATAATTGGGGAAAATGAGTGCAACCAAAGAAGCTTCGAAAACGCGTACAGTTTGCATGAAAATTGCAGCTTAAAGTGCACAAAACTTGAGCACAAGTCTTCAAAGTATTTAGATCCTGCCTTATAATAGTTCCACGCTGCATAATCCTAAAGTTTTGTGTAGAGCAACTGCCAACTTCCTATCCTATCGTATCCCACTGCCCATATCCATTGTCTGCTTCAGGTAGATGCTAGATGCTCAATGGAGTTCTTGGAGGTGTGATGAGGTAAATTTCCAATAATCTCCAATCAAGAGTCTTGCCACACCCCCCCACACCTCACACCCCACAAGCAACCAAACAGACGGCTGTAAATTGGTTTCGCACCCACAGCCAGCGCCAGGCTCCGGGGGCCCTGGGCCTGGAAGCGTCGCCAGCTTCAACTTTGTTGTCCAACTCTTTCTCACATTCTCGGGGCTCAGGGGTCTGTCTGTCTTTCCTCCTGTGCCCCCTCATGTTTGCTCAGCTTTTGAAGTTGCAGCGACAACATCATCACCATCAACAGCACCCAACCACTACCAGTGTCCGTTTGTCCGTTGTCCCCTGTCCCCTGTCCGCTATGCCCCGTCCGTTGTCCATTTGTCCGCTGGAGCATTGTGCATTGTTGTTATGTTAAGTGCGGCTCAGAGCCATGGATGGGCTGGAACCGTGCTCTGAGTCTGAGTCTCTGTTTGAGTCCAAGTCTGGGGGCTCTCTGCATTTGAATATGAAAAACCGCCGTCGTCGTTTTCGTCGTTGTTGCTGTCGTCGCTCATCGCCCGTGTGGAATGTGTGGAATGCAGTTGGTTCCCTTCATGCCCTTTTGTTATCAGCTGCGTCGCCCTCATGTGTCTAGGTCTAATGCTGATGCCGCTGCTGCTGCAGTTGGCCCTGCATTAGGGAGTGCCAGTCGCGGGGTCTCTGGCCAATCTGCAGCATCTGCATACAATGAGCCAGACAAAGGCATTGCTAATTTTTGCCAAATACGGTTGCAAATACCACAGCAAACCATCATCAGCTGGCAGCAGTCTCCGCTGCAACAGTCCCTCCTGCCACAGTCCAACGGTCATTTTCATGCAAGAACGCGGAAGAATGACTCAAGAACTGTGCAATAATTCGAAAATAAATGCAGAGGAAAGCAAAAAAAAAAGCAAGAAGCAGGCATAGAAAGAAGAGGTAACGAATGGAAGAATACACTTCCTTGGTGGTGGGATAAATAAGTAAACTTTGGGCAAGAGCTGGAGAATATTTTGGGTACTATTAGCGCTGATGTTTGCAAGAAGACTGGGTATAAAAAATATAGATAAGGGTTGCAGCCTTGTGTATAAGTTAAATATAATTAATTTCCATATTTTTAGTATCATTCCACAACCCCCCACACACAGCGCATGTACCCCGCTTATGGTGAGTGTGCATGGAAATTGCTCTGCAGAAGCAATGCCAACTTAGACGGATGTATACATGCATACATACATATGTATGTATACATGTACATAGCAACATTGCTGTTTGCTGTTGCTGTTGCTGTTGCTATAGCTGTATCGTTTTGGTCTAGACCTGTTCTACCACTCTGGAAGGTTGTCTGCCACTGGCGCTGTTGTTGTTGCTGCTGTTGCCAGGAGCTGGACTGCTGCTGCCACCTTGGACCAGCTGAGGCACTGAGACGACTATCAATCAAAACATCAACAGCAGCACAACAGAGGCGCAGGCAGAGTCATGGGGGGATACTCTCTGCAACTGTCTGTATCCCCACACACTCATACACTGACACTCGGACAACACACATCTGTGTGTGATCTAACTGTCTGTGACAAATTTTATTTCTGTAGCGGATCTGTCTGTGCGCCGCTGTCCCCTCCCTCCCCGCTGCCAGCCTGCCTTTCCCTGGGCATCCATCCACCCCATACGAAAATCTAATGTCACTTCGCAGCATATTTAAAAGCACATAAAGATGTTTTAGACGAAAATAAAAATCGAAACTTCTCTGTCGCTGTCGCTGTCGCTGACCGACGATGCCAAAATGCTTACACATCTCTTCTGGGTTTCCTTCAGACCAAAACATGCTCGAAAATAGCCCAGAGACAGAGACTGGCCAGACGACACAGCAACGCATCCCATAGAAATGTAAATATGTATGTATGTCTGTATGTACATAAGTATGTAATGTCGCAATGGTGGCGCTACGACAGCCAGGGCTGCACACGCGATCGCCTTGATCCTGTCAGTGCTCTTGCCACACACACATGGACACCTTTCCATTGCCTACTTCCAGGCGTTGTATGTGGCATACAACACGACATGACATTCAAATCGATTTCCAGTTGGCCTGTTTTCTGCAGCCCTGTGACGCGCTTCGTCTGCCTGTCCATCTCTTTTGCACTGTCTGGCGCAAGAACACACACACACACGCACGCACACAAATTAGACAGCGTCAACGTCTCTCTAGCTTTGGCAATGCTTCTTTCCTGCCGCAGCTTTCTTTGAGTAATGGACAAACTTGAAGAGTTGAAGGAGGGAATAAAGCATAAGAGACACCCCTGAAGATCCATTCAGCTACACATTTGATACAGTTTTTGCACCGATAGCTGCTATGTAAACTAACACAAATCTTATATTCGGATTTAGGCTATTTAAGATCCACGTGTGGCAATATTTTGTGCAAATATTTTCAATGCTCTCTAAACATTCCAAACCATAATGTGTAAAGCTGCTCACGTTTGTGAAAATCATAATACCCTCTGCAACAAACGGTACAAAATGCGACTGAGTGAGAGCGTAGAAGAAAGAGCGTATAACAAAGACAGTGAAAATAAGAGAGCGAGAGAGAAAAGTGTAGCGCCGCGTACCCTACCGCACTGCGACGGGACGACATGGCTTGGTGGACTGGGTGGTGGGCCAAAGCCATTTATACATCCATACAAAAATACAAATACAAACACACAGGCACACATAACAGATCATTCCTAAATTCAAATTCGGATTCACTTGCAATAGCAACATTTTTTCAGCATCTAAAAGTAGCGGAAAAAGAAACCCAAAAGAAAAAGCAAAAGGCAAACGCAAAGGCGGAAAAGAAAGCAAAAGAAATGAACAAGCAGCGACGCAGCGGAGAGCAGAGCAGCGTAGAATCAAAGGAGAATCCTACAAAGCAAACAAATGTTCGCTCGCGCGATCTGTCCCTCTCTTTCACTTGCATTTAAAGTTATACAGGGGCGCTTTGTGCGTACTCCCCCCGGCCACAAAATGCAACACGTTTCATCCCCGCACCCGAGTGCCGCTGATGCTTTCTTTTTGTTTTTCGCTGGCGGCGGGGAGCATCGTCTGGGAATGCCTAGTGCCCGACGCTGCTTGGCCCCAGGAATGCAACCGAAGTTTGTGGCACACACACACACACACACAGACAGAGGCAGAGGCAGAGAGACAAAGACTGAGAGACAAACATTCTGTTGTGGCACATATGCATTCCATATCCATCCATTTCCATATAGGGCGGAAGAACCAACCCCATGCCATCGATGCTTCCCCCCCCCCAATCATTACAACTCAATCATCGTTCGAAAATAGCAAACACAACAAAAAAAACTCTCTTAAGATTTCCCATCCATTTCCGTTATTTTTGGAAACCATTGGGGGGAACTGCTGCGGGGGTGGATCTTCGATCCCCAACGACGCCAAAGATATTTCAGTGTGATTTAGGAACAGTCGAAGGGGCATCAGAGAGGTGGAAAATCAAGCGGGAAGATGTTCTATTTTGGGATTACCGGAACTGAAACTGAAACGGAAAAATCTCCCCTCGAATACTTCCACATTGGGGTTAAATAAAATATGTTGCTTTAGTGTTTTAACCTAATTTTCTATATTTTATTTGAAGCTATTGAGATGCGATGGGTTAGAGAAAGATCAAAGCTGGAAAAAGTTGAGCTTGAAGAGAGTTTGGATAGCTCTGCAATGAGCCCAAAAGTGCTCTCAATGCTAGAACATTGCCCCAAAAAAAATCTGGTAGCTTAAAGCTTAAATTAAAAACATTTTGCCATTCCATTAAGGTATTATATTTCGCAGCCGAAAATCTCAGTTCAGTTCCCAGCAGAGGACTTCGGTTTGCCTTTGCCATTTACCCTGGTTGATCTTTACCGATTTGGCTGCCGATCAAGCATCACGCTGTTTTTGGTACGTAATTGGGTGTCCTGCTAAAAAAGTCATAATCACCTGTCCATCCCATATCAGAGCAAACCCGTACAGACACCTTGGGAACGGACACACGAAATTCAAAAAGCCGTAAAGCGATTTTTATGCACCAATGACATCGAACAGCGTTCAAGTGCAACGAAAGGCGAAGAGAGAGAGAGAGAGAAAAAACAGAACCGAAAGACCAAAGACAAATTCCTGCGTTTTTCCAGGAATTCACTCAATAAACTCAAACAAAACCCAAACATTTAACAAACGAGCAGAGAGACGAAGGCAGAGGCAGAACGAACAAACGAACGAACGAACGAAAGAAGATGCTGACCTGACCAAGACGGTAGATGGGGCCACAAATTGAATGGAAAGGGAGTGGATGGGGGATGTGGAATGGGGAATGGGGAGGCACAAGACGAAGACGAAGACGAAGACGATGCGAAGCGCTGAGCAAAACACAAAATAAACCAAAAAGCAGGCAAGGAATTTCAAACAAGAACACCATCAAGTTGAGGCTGCTGCTGGCCGCGACTGCTGCCCTTGTTGCACTTCTCGCTGTAGTTGGAGCTGTGAATGTGAAGTGGAAGTGCTGGAAGTGGAGCGCAAGCAGGCGCAGCTATGCGCTGCCAAAAAGCTGCCATTGATGGATACAACAATAATTTGTATCGAAATTTAGGTAACAAAATGCAAAATTGAGAGTACCGTGCCACAGGTAGAGTATCGACGGGAGCTGCACTTGGACTTGCAGTTGGAGGAGTGGGCGAACAGTCGGTAGTTGGTTGGGAGACGACAGCGCTGGCTGTCTGGCTGCATTCCAAGTCACACAGAAACCAAGTAGAAGCAGCAGCAGCAGCAGCAGCAGCAGCAGCCAAAACCTAATCCGACTCCAAATGGGCTGCGATGCGACGAGGAGTTGTCCAGCATCTTCTTCCATGGCGCTGCCTGGCTGCCTGCCTGCCTGCCTGCTGCTGGTGCGGTACTTTTGCCGGTCGACTCCTCTAAAAACTCCTCTAAAAATTATTTATTAACATGGTAGAAATTCGCAAACAGGTTAAAACGACCAATCAAAGCAACAACAGCAACAACAACAAAAGCGGCGACGGCGGCGGCGGCGGCGGCAGCCAAAGAGCGACCCAAAGTGCAGATAATATTAAAAGGCAGTCAGGCAGTGAGGCAGAGGCAAGGCAGCCCCAAGTTGCATGGACTGTGGAGGCCGAGTGGCAGCAGCAGCAGCAGCAGCAGCAGCAACTGCGGGGCAGGGGCGGGGGTGGCGGAGCTTGGGCCCCCGACTGCCAGACACATTTCGAAAAGGGCCAACACGAAATTCCATGAGAGTCGTTGACTCGCTTTTGGCTGGTTACTTTTCTTGGGAAAGTTTTTCGTTGAAAGTTGGGGGAATTCAGTAACTGAATTTTTTGCCTGTTCGATAAGGTGGCGCATAAACCAGGTAGGTGGCAAAGTGATTAGTAATTAATGGATAAGGACTTACTTGGTGAGCCTTGAGGGTCCTTGCTTTAGGGATCGCTGTTTGCCAGATCCAATCAAGCTTGAAAATATTTGATAAATGTTTTTAATGGCATTATCAATTTCTGCGCGTGGAATTTTTGTTGAAATTCCTTTTTCCTGGTAGCGCGCGGCAGTTATTCCATATAAATAAAATGCAACATTCCCCGACTGCCGAAAAGCAACAAAAAGAAGTAACCACGAGTCAGTGGAACTTGACAAGCGGAATGTGTGTGGAATGTTTGAGGACGAAACCCACGAACCTCGCCCTTCTATAGAAACCCAAAACTTAAGCCCGGCTTTTATTTATAGCGCTGCCTGTGCAGACGGGGGTGCAGCATATTCTTGGTATAGTGTGGAGCAAAGATAAGATGAAAAGGTAGGCGCCAAGGCGTCCATCCGAGGCAAATTCCTTTCTAAGTAAATAAAGGCCTGCTTCAAATCAAACTGCGCGCCATGTGTCGATAACATTCTCAGATAAATCGAGTGTTAGCGCCCTCTTGCTTCAAAAAGCAGCAACTGTCACAGTGCACTTTAACTTCAACAGATGGCGCTCACTGCTTACGTTTTCCGTTACAGAATTAAATAAAATGTACACAAACAGCAGCCAGCGGTCACCATGCTGATAGTGGAAATTACTAACATTACGTTGTGCTATCTATTATAATGATGTTTGCACAGGGCGCGTAATCAGTGCAGATTGCAGGTCAATACTAATATGACACCAGCGACAGCCGTGATAAGCGGGAGATCAACCCAGTGGGGGCCACAAAATGAACAAAACGAAAGCCACTGTCACACAGAGGCAGCATTTGAAATGTTTTGCAGCTGCTTTTGCCAGCTACTAGCTGATAAGCGCAACTCGCATGGAAGCGGGCGGCGGAACGGAACGGATCGGATTGACTTTCAGTCATTGAAAGTGATATACAAAACAAAAACAGCCATCAACTCACGTAGTACGCCGGCAGATTTCATTCGCAAACGAGCGTCCAGCCAGAGCGGAGATGCGCAGCCTGAATCGCTTTCGTCTCATCACCTTCGACGTGACCAACACGTTGCTGCAGTTTCGCACGAGTCCCGGCAAGCAGTACGGCGAGATTGGAGCACTGTTCGGCGCACGCTGTGATAACAATGAGCTGGCCAAGAATTTCAAGGCCAACTGGTGCGTGCACGCAGGCAGCTTCTGGTTTCAAGTAATGATACATCCTCCCCTTGCAGGTACAAAATGAATCGGGATTATCCAAACTTTGGACGGGACACAAAACCTCAGCTGGAGTGGCAGCAATGGTGGCGTCAGCTGATAGCAGGTGAGCGTGTGTGTCTGTGTGTCGAGTGTTTTGTTTGATAGACCAGCAAACAGCTTGTTCCAAAGTGCAATCTCTACTAATAATCATCATCATTGGTTGACCGATAGGCACCTTCTCGGAGAGTGGAGCTGCCATCCCAGACGAGAAGCTGACGAACTTCTCCAACCATTTGCTGGAGCTGTACAAGACTTCCATTTGCTGGCAGCCCTGCAATGGCAGCGTGGAGCTGCTGCAGCAGCTGCGCAAAGAGCTCAAGCCCGACAAATGCAAGCTGGGGGTCATAGCAAACTTTGATCCCCGTTTGCCGGCGCTGCTGCAGAACACTAAGCTGGACCAGTACTTGGACTTTGCGCTCACCTCGTACGAGGCGCAGGCGGAGAAGCCGGGCCCAGTGATATTTCAGCGCGCCATGGAGGCCTCGGGCCTGCAGAACCTCAAGCCCGAGGAGTGCCTGCATGTGGGCGATGGCCCGACGACAGATTATCTAGCAGCCAAGGAGGTGGGCTGGCATGCGGCGCTGGTGCACGAGAAGAGCTACTCGTACTTGGTGAAGAAGTACGGCGAGGATATCGATCGGGATCACGTCTTTCCGAGCCTGTACGACTTCCACAAAAAGATCTCAGACGGTGCTGTGGTCTGGTGATTGCTTTGCCGTGTATTTTCTCTCTTATGCCAAAACTATTTCAACGTTTCCTCCTTCCCATCCTGCTGCTCGACGACTGGCGGGGCTTGCGCCATGAACAAATCGCCGTAGGGATTGTGAGGCTTTTGGCTCTCGCGATCGTACGTGGGGCCAATGGCCCACAGCGACTCCAGATCATACTCCTCCCTGGCCCTTGGCGAAAATATATGCAATGCAATGTTGCCTGAAAAAGATACGGAAAAAGTTTAGCTTGGGCACAGCTTGGGGGAATATTTCGCTGCCGAGACCCACCCAAATCCATGGCCATCCAGTCGCGACTCTTGTCGCCCTCGATGCGGGGCAGAATGTCACCTTTGGTGCGCTTAATCTTGAACATGCGACGCACAAACTCCGCCGTGGATATCATGTGGCGATAGCTGCGGCCGCTGCACACCACCAGATGGTCCACATACTTGAGATCTTCGGGCACGTAGCACACGAATATATCATCCACATTCTCTTTGCGCAGCAGCTCCACCAAGTCCTCGACATCGAAGACGCCGCGAATGCCTCCTGTGCAGGGAAATTTTCTATCATTTTTAATCTCTGTAAAAGCCAGCAACTTACGCTTCAGATTCAAGCCATAGTACTGGTCCAGAGCCTCGTCCGACTCATCTGGCAATTGCTGTTCCTGGTGGCGTGCCTCTTCCACATCGAAAATCTCGGGCGCCTCATCGTCGCGGAAAACTTTATATTTGTTTTGCACGCCGCCGACAAGTGTCTGGAAGGGATTCCTATTAACCTGCGCCTCCTTTTCTTTGGGCTGCTCCGTTGGGGGTTTGGAGAACTCGTGGTGGAAACATCTTAAAACGGGCACGCTTAGGCGTTTATCGTGAATTAAACGAAACACGCGAGAGATCAACATGTTTTATTTATTGAATAACAATATCACTGCATCATCGATATATTGAAAATACTGAAAATGTCTTAACTGGTGTGACCAGCAACAATGACGTAACATTAGGTTGCTGAAACTCTTTTTTACAAGCACTCAAACAAACGAGAGTATTTCATATTGACAATTGTTGTATAAAATTGATACATTACTCGGTTAAAATTATAAGTGCAGTGCTGAGAGTTCTAACTAACTTTTCATTTCAAGTCGAATATCAAAATCAAGGAATAGAATTTCCGTTCAACGCAAAGTAACGTTTCGCTTTTTTCATCAGTATGTTTACGGTATATTTTGAAAGTGAGCACGTATATTTCGGTATATTACTGACTGCCAGACGTGTATATTTAATTGATTAAGCCGCGGTCACACTGCTAGTCACAACGCCGCCTGGACTCCAAATTAAAAGTAAAATTAAAACGCAGGAAACAAAACAACAAACAGTGCACAATGAGTGAGCAGAAAACAAGTGGGTCGCCGTCCCCAACAAGCACAAAGGATAACGCGGCCGCCAGGCAAAAGATTGAAACGGAATATAACAATAAAAAGACTGGATCGGGCTGGCATCGCTTCTACAAGGTAAAAACAACAACAACACATCCAATGACAGGCACTGGCTACTGCTGTTGCTGTTGCAGCCAGAATAATTGCACACTGGCAGAAAGAGTGAAGAAAAGCAATGCGTTTGGCAACACCTGGAAGGAATATGCACGTAGCAGTGGTGGCGGCCAGGCAGGAGTCGCAAGCGTGTACACACAAAGTGTTCCTTTTCGATTCGATTTCCACGAAAATGTGATGAGTGCGCAAAAGGCTTCTGCAGATGCCTCCACCACCAACACATGCATATTCTAAATGGGAGAACGTACGTGTTTGTGTGTGTGTGTGTAGGCACGCCGCCGCTGGCCCCACTGTTGTCATGTGAGCGTGAATGTGTTTGTGCGAGTGTGCCAGTGTTGGTAGCTGTTGCTCCGTCTTTGGTTATAAGTGGTCTCCAGCCTGGCTCAAACAGCATTTGACCAAAAAAAAAGAAACAGAATACAGTGTACAAACAGATTCACACACACACACATGCATGTGCCAACGTACATACACAGCAACAGTGACAGCTCCGCTCACCTGCTGCACTCTTTGCTTTGCATTTGGCTGCAGCTCAAACAACAGTACTTTTGTGGTGTGTGTGTTTGTGTGTTTTAGAGAGTGTGTGTTTGCATATTTATGCTGTTTCTGGTGTTTCTCTCTTTTTGAGAGATGCTGTTCCCAGTGCTCCCCAATCTTTGCACCTCTGTTTTGCCACCCCTCGCAACATTTATGATTAGCCGAATTCGCGTCGTCTTTTATTTTGCTTGATTGTTATTGATAGGCCTCTTCCCCCTAGAATATTGGGGGTTTGTTTCCTCGAATTTTGGGGCCCCATAACTGAAAGGCGGGTTTTCCAGGAAAACAGTTTTTGCATTTTGCTTTGTTTTGATTGCCGGACTTTTGTTGATATAGGAGTTAAGTGCTGTGCCGGGAGGGAGGAAGGAGGATACTTTGACAAGCTTATTTTTATCGCAACGCATCAGGGTGGAGCGAGAGACGGAGGGTCGACACTAGCTTCTTTTCACTTGGGAACTATTCCAATACACACTCGCGAACACACATATGGCCGCACACTCCATCCAGTCACACACACATTCGCACGCATCTCTCGCCAAGGGGCACAAAGGGCATGCGTCTGGTTTTGAGTCGTTCTTTGGGTTTCTTTCTGGTTGCTCTTCCTGCTCCTCTCTGCTACTGCTTCTTCTGCTTCTTGTTCATTGCTGGCAGTTCTGCTTTATAGCCAGTTCCGGCGAAATGTGTCTTCAGCTGCTGCCCCTGCTTGGAAGCGGCTCTACTCTGCCATGGCCAGACCAGGCACTCACTTGAATTGGGATTTCACGGAATTCAGCTTCGCAGTTAGGAAGAGGATGCCTCGTGTCGGTGTGTGCATGCGTGTGTGTGTGTGTCACTGTCTGTAACTTCTTTTGTGGCTTCGCCATGGCATCCTTGTGTGCCCAGCCGAGGATAATCTAAATTTCAACTAACTGAAAGGAGTCTCCGTCACCCCTGCACCAGCACGATTACAAATACAAATACAAACACAAACAACAACAATTATGTATCGCAAAACAAATTGTTTTTCGTTTGAACATGGCATCTCCGCGGATGAAATTTCTATTGAAATCTCCCAGAAAATATAACAACAAAAAATGACGCATTCATCTTTTTGTTATGCTTTTTTGCGCATTTGGCGTATAATCATTTCCATTGAACGCACTCCACTCCCGTTATGTCCCTCTCTCTCTTCCTCTCTTCTTCTATGCTTTGAGATGTATCCCCATCCCCATACAGTTATCAGCTTACACCTTGCCAGGCTTTGCATCCACTCATCCATTCCCTCCTTCCATTATGACAACCGCCGCCAAGTGTGACGAGTGGGGCATGGTGAGGGTGCTGGTGCTGGTGGACGGGGGCGTGTTGCAATTATGCTCTGCATGCATGCAACGCTTTTTGTTTTGTTTTGCTTGGCTTTTCTTTCGAGAAATACAATTCTTTGCACGCTTTGGAAATTCAAGACCCCATGTAGTACGCCTCTCTCCCCTGTTGGTATTTCTCAATTCTCCTCGCGTGTTTGTGTGTGTGTGTCGATGTGTGTTTATAGCTGTAAACGGTAGAAGGGTCACCTGGATAATCAAGAAGCATAAAATAACTGTTGCTGCTGGCCACAGAAAATAGCCAATCAAAATATGGTTAGAGCTGACGATATCTAACGGATGTATTGAATAATCGAGTGTAGGATATTAGAGATTCCGAGAGAGAGATTCCAGCCATTCTCTCAGTTTAAAATACATCGGTCGTAAATGTATTCTCTACAATTATTTAGCCATATATAATTGACATGGAAATGCACTTTCCACAGATTCGACTCACGTGACACGTGATAAATCCGTACATCTATTCATAATAAAAGTGATACAAAATCATGTATGAATAATTTTGAGAATAATTTCTTTCCAGCGGGACTCGTAATTATTGTGATAATCAGAAATCCCCATTGGGCCCCATTTTTTAGTTGTTCCTGTAATAATTCATTGGAAATATTCTGCTTATCGGACATTGCTCCGTTTCGTGGCTCAGCTGATTGCGTAAGTGGGTCCAAAAATGTGTTTCATAAGAGGAACTGCTATCAATGGGAGGGATCCCTGCGAATCAGCTCCCTCCCTCGGCTGATTCACACCCCCACCACAGTGTGACACAATGGACAATTAAAAACGGCTTTTTGGCGAACTGCAATCATCGGGAGTGTGGAGCGAGGGGGCAGGGGCAACCATTCAACGAATTACTCATACAAAAAGCGCAGATATTTGATGGAGTATGTGCGCGGCGGATTACGCGTATCTGGCATGCCCAAGCCATCACAATTCTTACATGCCATAAGCATGGCTTGAGATGCACTTGTCACCGCATGGTTTGGCGCCATTGACCCTGTTTGACGGTGCTGCTGAATGCTGAATGGTTCGATTCGCTTACAGCTGTGCCAGCATTTATACACACACACACAGACACACGCATACATTCGGCTGATAAAGCCGGTCCCAAGCACCCAAACCGGCCAAAGATAATGCCATTAACAACAGTCAGGGGGCAGCCATCGTTTGCTGGGCTAATTAGTCATGGCCGGTTTGTCAGCTGAATGGGTCGTGTTGGTGCCTCTCTCTCTCTCTCTCTCTGCCTCTCTCTATCTATTTGTCTGTTTGGGTGTTATGGGTGCAGGGTTAGGCCTGCCTCTAGGCCCACTGCATGGCTATAAATGCGAGCAACTTGTGCCTGACGCTGTGCGGATGGGTCAGTTGGCATGGGGCAACCCCCCAAACATAATACAAGATATTGGGTTTCTGTTGCAACCGACATGAAACATTATATGTAGAATTTTGTAGAATATTTGAAATCAGCTCAAAGAATGTGATGAGTCGTTGAATATTCTTTGATTTATTGAATTATATTATTGCCACCGATTCGTGATTACTTGACGTTTGCCAAATTTGTTTTCTTTTGCCAGACATTTTAGCATGAAAGAAAGCTCAGATGCCTCGGCTATCTATCGTGCTAATGGCCACGACACATTTGTTTATTGCTTCCGACTAAACACATCAATGCTAATCGTTAAATTTTTGAAATTCCAGGAAATCTCTGAGAAATGCGATCGCGGGGCTAAAGAGCAACAGTTCAGTACGCTGGAATCGGAGCGTTCACAGAATCGTGGCCTGAATCGCTATAGGGATGTGAATCCCTACGATCACTCGAGGATTGTCCTGAAGCGCGGCAGCGTGGATTACATCAATGCCAATCTGGTGAAGGTAAGTGCAGGCACTTCCACTCCACTCAAACGAAGTTTTAAGAGCGATTTTCTTTTGTTAGCTGGAGCGTGCCGATCGTCAGTACATACTGACCCAGGGACCCTTGGAGGATACTGTCGGCCACTTCTGGCTGATGGTCTGGGAGCAAAAATCGAGCGCCATTCTCATGCTCAACAAGTTGATGGAGAAAAAGCAAATCAAATGCCATCTGTACTGGCCCAATCAGCTCGGAGCGGATAAGGCCTTGAAGCTGCCCAATGTGCAGCTCACCGTGGAGCTTGTGCGCTGTGAGACGTACCAGAACTTTGTGCGGCGGTGGTTCAAGTGAGTGAAAGCCCATCGATCACCTAGTGCAAATCAATGAACAACTCCCTCCCCCACAGATTAACCGATCTCGAAACCCAAAAGAGCCGCGAGGTGATGCAGTTCCACTACATCACATGGCCAGATTTTGGCATTCCCAGTTCGCCAGATGCATTCCTGAAATTCTTGCAGCAAGTACGTGACTCTGGCTGCCTCAGCAACGATGTCGGTCCGGCCGTGGTGCACTGCAGCGCCGGCATTGGCCGCTCGGGCACTTTCTGCCTGGTCGACTGCTGCCTTGTGCTCGTAGACAAGCTCGGCGAGTGCAATGTGTCGCAGGTGCTGTGCGAGCTGCGCAGCTATCGCATGGGACTCATACAGACATCCGACCAGTTGGACTTTTCCTATCAGGCCATCATCGAGGGCATCAAGAAGCTGAACGATCCCGTATGTATGCGCTCTCAGCGGCAGGCGTGCGGTAGCTGGACGTGGATCCACTGCCAAGCGCCGCCGTTTACAGTGGAGTTTCTTTCGCTGTGCCTTGGCGTTGGACTAATCCAATAATTTCCCTCTCTCTCTGCAGACCTTTCTCGACGCTAAGGAACCAATCATTGGCAATGAGACAGATACACATGCACAGGATGAAGTGCCGCCACCGTTGCCGCCTCGCACACATTCGCTGAACTTGCCACTGGCCCCCAATGCGGGCGGAGTGCTCTCGCTGAATATGCGTGCCGCCCAGTCCAATGGCGAGGAGGTGTCTGCTGAAAATATTGGCGACAAGCCCTCGGTGCTGAGCAGCAAGGATGCTCTGAATAATTTCATCAACCAGCACGAGATCATTAACGCTGAGGTGGCCGACAGTCTGCGTCCCTTGCCGCCCTTGCCGACGAGGCCTCTGAGGTCGTTTCAGGAGTCGGACAGCGATGAGGATCTGGATGATGATGACGATGATGACGAAGACGATTATGATGATGAGGAGAACGACGAAGATTTTGAAGCGGATTATGAGAACATTAAATTGCCCGATGTGGAGCCCGTCAATGGCAGTGTATCGACGACGACGCCCCAAGATGATGATGTGAATGCCAACAGTGAGAAGCCAGCTCCAGCCGAACAGCACAAGGCCAATGGCATTGACACAGTGGGTCAGTCGCAGACGCAGACACCAGCGAGGTAATACAGTTGATGATGTGAACCACTGTGTGGACATTTTTGTAACCTTTTCATTTCCCATTTGTAGTCCCGAGAACGAGCTGAAGCGACGAAAACGCAACGAACAGCAAGCACAGCTGCAGAAGCAAATCAACAATATGAAACGGAAGCTGCGGGAGAGCGAGGATGGGCAGAAGGCGTCAAAAAAAGGAAGGTCATTACTCACATATATTGCGGCTGGTGTTGTGGTGGGCGTGATCTGCGCCTACGCATACACGAAGCTAGGTTAAGTGTCCCCGCCCCCCACAACCCCCACCTACCTACCCATTAAGTAGACGTAGACCTAGCCATTGAGTAGGCACATTAGTAGCAATAGCAGTATGACGCCCATTGCCGCGGGACACCGATCCTCCCCAGCATTCGCGTCTCGGGCTAACATCTAATGTCAGCACGGATCAGATCGGAATCGGATCGGATTGGATCGCTTCGCCTCGCAACGCAATCAACGCGACGATTGGGTTGAATGAACGATACGACGACGATACACATGATGCATACATATAATATTAGGGAATTTTTTACGAGTATATTGAGAAAGATACTAAAACAAAAGAAGAAGCAGAGGCAAAATGCAAACAAAAACTAAGCGAAAATCGGGTAGAAATCACATCAAAAGTAGATTTTCCGCAATAGACTGACATTTTAGATCAAATTTATTTTCTACATTTTAATAATGGAAATATTTAATAACGAAAAAGAAAATCCGAAGAGAAAAAACCCAAACCCCCCAGTTCCCAGTTCCCCTGTGCACGAATTATCGTTTTCCACAACCTTCCAGTCCCCCCACAAACATGCAAATTCACATCCTTCGCTCGCTATGCAATAAAATTTTATAACATATACGGAGTACGTTATATCTATTATATTTACGCTCTACGTTCCAATCACACACACACACACACACACACTGAGACACACACGCCCCCACCCACGCGCTTCACTTGTTGTTGTACAGCAATTTCTTATAGCATACGAATTATGTATTTAATTATTTATGAAGAGATTTACGTGAAGGAGAACACGAAGAACACTTGTTGTAGTACCATGGCAAAAAAACAAAAACGAAATGCAGCAAATGTGCCAAAAAAAACAAACGAAAAAGAAAGAAAAGAGAAAACGAAAAAGAACCGAAAAAAAACTATGTGAAAGCCCCTTTATGACAATTTCAATTTACTTTGCTCCGGAATCCCTTCCTACATTTGAATTGTATTTTGTTTTTTTTTAACGATTTATCATAAAATGCACTCCACAAAAGAAAAGAAAGAACGAAGAATATGCAGCGCCATTGAAGCAATAATAAAAGTAATGCAAAATAGCACAAAAAACAACTACGAGTAAATCAGTATGATTATGATATATAATATATAAAGGAGAAACGGGAGAGACTATAAAATGGTTTCTCCCCACCCCATAGATTAAGTGTGTATGTACCGTAATAATAGAAGAGCCCAGAAGGCAAAGAGAGAACGAGAGGAGAGCGCATGCAAGAATACCATAAGAGTTATTTTTTATATATGTGTTAATCCACGATTTAACGGAAAATTCAACTAACCAGATGCTGCAGCAAGAGAGACAGACAGACATTAAAACATAAACGAACGAAAGAAAGAGTGCAATGGCAGAGGAAATAAAAGTGGAATGGAATGGAGTGGAGAGCAGAGGGATAACTTTTATAAACATATAAACTAAATAAACGAAAAATACATATTTATATAAAGTATATATTTAAAGAGTAACCCAACATGAACAATACCTATAGTAATGCCTAGTTAACTGAACAATTGGTTAAGTACACGCACACACACAAACACACAATGCCCCCCACTCACACCACACCACGCACACAACGAACCACAAACGTAAAATAAAATATATAATGCCTATATGAGAGATGAACGAACAGAGAGAAGTGAGAGAAAGTATTCAAATAAAGCTATATATGTTTAAGACACCAAGAACCAGAGCCTCTTCTATGCCCGCCAAGTGATTTTATTTACTACGATTCATAACAACTCGTTTTCATCTGTTTGATTTCAGACGCGATAACCACAGAAGCCACAAAGTGTGCAAGAAAAAGTAACAGCCCATCTCATGCACAGCCCATCAAGATCAGCACCAACACAAAGATACTAAATGAACATATCACTTGGCATAATATAATTGTAGATTTTATTGCACAAATAAAAGTAATTCTAAATTCTAGATAAATCATTTTGAGCGCAACGGTTTATGCCGTCACTACGCGTGACAGCGATATATACAATCGATATATATGAAATCGAATATGTATAGCATCGAGTAAATTATATATAGTATCGATAGCTCAGTTGATATCTATCGGTTGTACACTTTTGTTTTTGTTCAAGCGAAATTTCCTATAAAATTCTCAAAGTAAAACGATTTTGGGCCAGGTGTAGCGGGCAAATTTGTGCCCCCAGTCTCAGTTTAGAATGCCTGCTGTCGAGGAAGCAAAGATCATCAAATTTCTATCCAAGGTATGGCCATGGCAGATGACTCATTGTTGGGGGCATCTCCCCACTCTGAGACAGAACTTGTTTGCCTAATTTCGCATGCAACGCAATTAACGACATGCCTCCCGTTTTAATTGTAGTATAAATATGTCGACGTCACGAAGAAGGACGTGATGGATGTAATCACAACATACCGAAGTCTGACCTATGATCTGCAAAAGTTTGGTAAGCCCTCCACGCCGCCTGATAAGCAGCAGCATCCAATTAATGGTGTTCCCCTTCTGCCCTACCCCCTGCCACAACAGTGTTCAACGATGGAAGTCACAAAGATCTGTTCACACTGCAGGGCACCATCCCGGTGGTCTATAAAAGTGAGTGTGTGGAGCGTTGTTCCTCGCTTTGATTAACATTTGCGATTTCTGATAGATAACACGTACTACATTCCCATATGTATATGGCTGATGGACACTCATCCGCAGAATGCGCCAATGTGCTTTGTTAAGCCCACACCCACCATGCAGATAAAGGTGTCCATGTATGTGGATCACAATGGCAAGGTCTACCTGCCGTACTTGCACGACTGGCAGCCAAACTCCTCGGATCTGCTTTCCCTCATCCAAGTCATGATTGTGACATTCGGCGATCATCCGCCAGTGTATTCAAAGCCCAAGGAACAACAAATGGCAATGCCATATCCACCAAATGGTGAGCTGTCCACCAGTTAAACAGAACATCTCTCATCTGACTCGATTCCCGTCTGCCTTTCAGCTTACATGCAACAATCGGGTGGTGCTGGGGCCAGCAACTCGTTTCTGCCTTATCCTACTGCTAGTGGTGCAAGCGGTGGGAACTTTCCGCCCTATCCAACGGGTGCTAACTTCGGACCGTATCCACCAGGCGGTGCTGGTGGCAATGCCGCTGGCTATCCGCCCTACATGAATTATCCACAACCAGCTGGCAGTTATCCACCTGCTGGCGGCTATGTAAGCATCAATTTGGCATTTGTTTTGCAACGATTTTGTGACATATTTCCTGTTAGAATCCATCGGCGAGTCCCAGTTCGACGGGCACCATTACCGAGGAGCACATTAAGGCTTCCCTCATCAGCGCAGTCGAGGACAAGCTGCGGCGTCGCATACAGGAGAAGGTGAATCAGTATCAGGCCGAAATCGAGACGCTGAATCGCACCAAACAGGAATTGGTCGAGGGCAGCACGAAGATTGATTCCATCATAACGCGCCTCGAGCGCGAGCAGGTGGATCTGCAGAAGAACATTAATGTATTACGCGACAAGGAGCAGGAATTGGAGAAGAGTCTGGAGACGCTTGAGAATGCCGAAGCCATTGACCCAGACGAGGCTGTGACCACAACGGCACCACTATACAGACAGTGAGTTGACGCGAGTTCGGAGTGCGATATCCGTGAGTGTAATGTGTGTTCCCGTCTCCTCTTTCAGATTACTCAATGCCTATGCCGATGAGGCAGCCACAGAGGATGCCATTTATTATCTGGGCGAGGGTTTGCGCGGTGGGGTTATCGATCTGGAGACCTTCCTTAAGCACGTTCGCACACTCTCGCGCAAACAGTTCATCTTGCGGGCCACAATGCAAAAGTGTAGACAAAAGGCTGGACTTGCCGGCTAGCTTCTCATTTTTTCTATGATTGCAACGCGGGGGGTGCATGAGAATACACACACACACACACGATTGATATGTTAACATAATATATTCGATATTGTTTTAAGCGCAAATTGAATCTTTGAAATTACAATAAAAAGGCCTCACGTACGTTCACGCCCACTACAGGTCCTCTAGTTTATTTCTATATAATGGAATGCTTATTGGCCTAATTTTCATACGTAAATACCGACAGTGAGCAGCAGAAACACAATGCCAAAGCCCAGGAATATCGAGGCACACAAGCTGATAAGTAATTCCTTGATCAGAGTCTTTTCCTTGGTGGTCTTGCGGGACACAACGAAGATGAAGAACCAGGCGGTGAAAAATGTTCCAATGGTGAGGAGCACGGTGGCGAGGTGGGGGAATACCGCTGGATTGATGGGCGAAACGTAGCGTTTCATGTTTTCAAAGGAGACGGTATCCATGCTGCAATAACCAAAATGTGATTTAGTTAGTCAGCCAACACCCGCCGCTTTGTTTAATTTACTTTATATGTTTTAATAAATAATTGTAAATCGACGCAAATCGTACGTGGCCGGCAGCTAGAGTTGATATTTTTTTATATCGATTCTGGACGACTTTCGATAGTGCTACGCAACTATCGATTGGCCATTCCCCTATCTGACTGGCAAACGTGCTCCCCTCTCTTTTCATTATTCATTGTCAATTGGATGTAAAAAAATAGCAAAAGAAAACAAAGACGCAAGATGAGCGATGTATGTATCATTCTAATGGAAAATAACATTGTCCCTACATGTATCCCAAACACTTTTGCAGCTGGAGGACATGGACAGCGAGCGCTTGAATGAGCTGGAGTCCATTCTGTACGCGTCCATCCATTACAGCGATGAAACGGGTGCTGGGGCTGGTGAAATCACACCTTCTGCGGCCGATCAGCGAGCAGCCGTGGATGCCCAGCACATGCCACCACCGCCACAGTCCCAGCGCATTGTCAGCGAGAAGCGTGTCATCAACAATGCAGTGGCCAAACCGCGCTACTGGGCGGAGGATAAGGATAAGACAAAAACTCCAAATGTAACCGCAGGTGAGTAGGAGCAGCAATCCGACTGAATGTTTGTCACCGAGATGGCCGTAGGAATAGAGTCCCGTCAAGCTATTTCCCAACTTTGGTTTGCCTTCGAAATTTTGGTTAAAAAATTCTCCGCTTTCGGCCATGAAGTATCTGAATCAGCTGCTGTCGCTGTGTAGCAAACTTCTGCAGTTTGTCCACAAGTGGTTGGACCCCGGCTGCATGGCACTGGCCATGCTGAATATGCTCTTTCTGGTCGTCTGGCTGGACTATCATTTCCGTCGCTATGGCTGCGATTTGCTCTACTGGCGCGAGGAGCTTACCCAGTGCCCCACCGAGTACCTGCTCATGTGGATCCTGGTGACTGCCTCCATTCATGTGCTGGGCTATGTCGTGGATGTTATTGTCTGCAGGGCTCTGCTGCGTCGCAACAAGCCGCAGATCCACTACGAGGAGCGCTATCGACGCTTCGTGCTGTTACGCCTCGTGCAGCAGCTGGAGCACGCTCTGGTTGTGCGCTCGCTCTCTGCGAATGGCAGCCAGTTGCTGCTCAAGAACATGTACGAGGCTAAAAGGCTGATCAATGAGGCAGTCAACGTGTTTCGCAGCTCCGTGAAGGTGCTGCTGTGGCCTAACAGAACGGACTTGCATGAGGATCCGCTTATCCTCTACCACATAAACGAGGAAGAGCTGGCAGAGCTCAATGCCTGTGGCTACAGTTTGGGCGATGTGGCTGCGCAGGATGTGGAAAATGAGAATCTAAACCTTTTGCTTAATCCTTTTTCGTATTAAAATTGCACTTTCAACTGGGAATAGTTTGGGTTTGAGGGTTCTTATGGGATGCACATTGTTCTAAGTGAATTTTACTTTATTTATTTGCAGCTGCCGAAGTCTCCTCCAGTTCAACTGCAACTGCAGCGCCCCAGGCGACAGACAAGCCAACTGGCAAGCGCCCATCACTGCCAACCCGCAAGGAGATTCCAACACAGCCGAAGCAACAGCAGCAACAAAAGGAAAAACCGAAGCAGCAGCAACCAAAGCAGAAGGAGCAACCATCACCAAAGCCACAGACACAACCAAGAGCCGAACAGAGAGAAACCAAATGGAAGAGCTCGCCAAAGCCACAAGCAAGAGCAGAACAAAAGCCACAAACCCCCCAGAAGCCACAAGCAAAAACACAGCGACAAGCGGATGATGAACCCGAACGCTTTGATCAGAAACTGCTCGTGGCTATACCCTCCAACTGGCCGCCCAAGAAGCAAAAGGCCAAGCAGCAGCAGGTCAAACCCGAATCGGGACCCTTCAGCAAGGCCAATCGCAAGCTGGTGCAAATGGAGCGACTGGCGGCGAAGAAGCAGAAGTCTAAGCAGGCGCTGGCCAACAAGAAGCAGCGCAAGCCCACGGAGCCCGTGGAATTTGTGGACTTGGGTGAAACATCCAACGAGGACGACGATGATGATGTGATACTCGTGCCACTGCCACCGGTGCCAGTGATTGATTTGGACACCAGCGACACGGAGCAGAACAGCATAGCGGATCAGTATCACGAGGAGAATGCCATGGATGCGGCCGATGTGGAGTTGAGCATCTCGTGCATTACCCAACCCGAGGCGGGAGCTGCGCTGATGACGCCGCCGCTGTACTCGCCCTGCAATTCGGTCATGTCCAGCGATGATTTTATTGTGCAAAAGGACACGAGTCGCCTGCTGGAGGATCGCGCACGAGCCACAGATGAGGATCTGCTGGTTCTGACGGAGAATGCCATCAGAGAGGCTGCCGGCCAGCAGGATGTGGACATGGAGCAGCAGCAGGAGCCACAAGCAGATGTCGCCATCGATTTAGAGACCACTCCACAGGCTGATCAAGCGGCTGAAACCTCCTCCGAGTACGAGTTTGTGCCGCCCTCGAGGCTGGAGGAGATCAAGCAGAATTATCGCGTGGATGATCATCAGCAGTTCCGGGCGCTGGATGTCTACGAAAGCGAATCGGATCTCACCGAGAGCGGCATCTACTCGAAGGCCAAGGCAAAGGCCACGCCCACCATCATACGCAGCGTGGAGTCGCCCTCGGATAGCTCTGATGTGGAGGAAGTCATCGAACCGAATGTGAACAAAATGAAGCGTCTGCGCAAGCGTCGCTCCTCGAGCACAAACCAAAGCCAGTCGGAGCCCAACAATGACGAGGACGAGGACGACACGGACAGCGAGGATGGTGTGCAGCCGACAGGAGTGCCAGGCATTGCCCGCGGCATGGCTGTGGAGCGTTGCAAGCGCAAGATACGACGCGTCAGTGCACGCCGCAACTCGGAGGACATACAGAGGAGAGCTAATCTTAAGGCCATACAAGAGTCTAGCTCGAATTCCGCTTCGGAGGATGAACTGCCCAGTGCACGGGCAATTGCCGAGCGTCTGCTGCAGCAGGAACAGGCCAAGGAGAGGGCAGAGAGACAGGCTGAGGTGCAGCAGCTGCGCGAGGCACAGGCGGATGAACAGCTGGAAACTCTATCCGTTGGCAGCGATGCAGACTCCCAAAATGAGGCAGAGTTCAACAATGCCGTCAACGATCGCGTGTTGGCCATCTTCGAGCGCGTTGATGCTGGCCCAGAAGCGGAGGAGGCAGACACTACCAGGCCGGCGGAGGAGCAGCAGCAGGATGAGGAGCAGCAGCAGGAAGAGGAGCAACAGCAGCAAGACGAAGAGGGGGAGCTGGAGTTCGAGATCGACATAGGAGAAACGATTAAAGTGGAGCACAACATCGAGCAGCTGACAGACGAGCCTGCGCTAACGGGCGGGCAGCTGGTTGGCTGGAATGAGGAAATGTGTTGCTTCTACAACGACAGCTGGCAGGGCGAGCATTTCAATGTGCACAAGATACAAAGAGCCATGAATGGTAAGCAAATGGACAGCAAATGAATGTCTGAACACAACTTTCTGTAATTTCCAGCACGTCGCCAGGAGTGGAGAATCCTAAACGAGGATCGCTATCCAGTGGTGCGTCATCGCTCGCGCGCCAAGTGCACCAATTGCGCCGAAATGGGTCACATGCGCTCCAAGTGTCCGCGTCCACGCAAGCCGCTGGTCTGTCACATGTGCGGCCAGGCGGGGCATGCCGAGCCACGCTGCCCCAATGCCATTTGTTTGGGTGTAAGACAAGGTCAAAAGTTAAGAGGGAAGTTACCAAGATTCATGCGAAATTTCGTTACAGTGCGGCGCCAAGCAGGCGATCTATGTGCAGCAGTGCAACAAGTGCTCCTTTCACAGTCGCCTCATCTGTCAGCTGTGCAAAATGCGTGGCCATGGCATGGACCATTGCCCGGACAAGTGGCGTCGCTATCACTCAACGGTAAGTGGCAGCAACAAAGCCTACAAAGATTCAATCAATTAAAGCATTCCTCTCCCCCCATTAGATCCGTTCGAATGTGCCGCTGCAGAGCCATGTCAAGTACAATGCAAAGATGTGCAGCTATTGCGCAGGACGTGGACATCTCTTTGAGAACTGCCGCCAGCGCATTGGCGAGTTTCGTAATCAAACCTACACCTCGCACATTGTGTCGCACCAGAAGACCTACAAGGATCGCAGCGGAAATCTCGGCTATTTGGGTGATCTGTCATCGTTCTTTGCCAACGATACGCCCTTTAGCTTTGTGTGGAGCGATCCGAATATACCCAAGAACTGCTACTATGCGAGGTTCCTCACTCAGACCAATCTTGCACGACCACAGAGCACCAAGCGCAAGGCTACAGTCACTGCCAATACGGAAGAGGTGCAAGCTAAGGTTTATACACATGATTATGTGTCCAATGCACAGGCGAGGGCTGCTCATGGAACACAGCAAATTGTTGATGTTGAGGCAACTTTGGCACAGGAGAAGGCGCCTGCAGCAGAGGAGGTTCCAGAGCCAGAGCAGGCCACGGAGCCAGAGCGAGTGACTGAACCGAAACAAGTTCCCGAACCGAAACAGGTTCCACATCCGGAGCGAGTACCCGAACCGCAGCCAGTTCCCGAACCGCCGCAAGTTCCAGAGCCGCAGCAAGTTCCCGAACCGCAGCCAGTGGTGGCCCCAGAAGCGGAGGAGCAGCCAAATGAAGTCGAGCAGACCATGGAAGAAGCGCCGCCCGTTGCGATACAGCGCGAGGAGATCTCCACCAGTTTCGACTTGCAGGCAGAGGAAGCTGCCAAACCGACGGCCAGCACCAGCCGACATTCTGTGGGCGCCCATGAGCTGGACTCGGACTCGAACTACAGCTTCTCCGAGCACTTTGAGCTGCCGACGTCCACGACAAGCGAGGAGCAGGACATGCCCATCGAGAAGACGCGCAAAAACAGCCGCCCCATGGGCCGAATGCCCGATATTATACCCCTGTCCGGCGGCAATGACGATGACTTCAACATCTCCTCCAACAGCCAAGGCATTTCGATGTGTGTCAACAGCCGGCACATGGACCGGATGGGTGACAGTGGGGATGACACTGAGCTGCCGGATGTGCCCTGCGAGGGTAAGATTATAATGGCGCGCGATCTGTCCGAGTACTTGTTCAGTCCAGAGGGCTGGAAGTTCCTTGAGGCGACCGCCAAGCAATGCCAGGTGACTGTGCGCATGGATCTGATGACCTATGGCTACGTTCTGGTCATCTACGGCCTGAAGGAGCATCAGGAGGATTTGCAACTGAAGCTGCTGCATCGTCATCAGGAGGTGAAGCGCAAGACCGTTGAGTTCCAGTCCCAAAAGCCACCGAAACGCGTCGATGTTCTCATTCGCTTCCTCAGGGACGGCATCATCAGCCTCAACAGTCATTTGGGCAATGCTAAGGCCCTGTACAGAAGCATCAAGCAGCAGGAGAATTTGAACACCAAGAACGGCTTCAAGTGTGCGGAGAAGAAGCGGCGCCAACTCAACATGATTCTGGTGGGGCAGGCTGGCTTGCTGAATGGCGGCACGCACTTGGACCAGTTGCTGGTGCTTTTGCAGACTCTACTCAAAGATTTCTCGCCCGACGACAACGCTTCGCCGGCACTGCGCACCGAAATCGAAGACCATTGGCGCATGATCTTCACCGCTTATCCGCATCCCAAGTACGAGGAGCTGCTGGAGACTTATGTCCGCATGGATCAGAAGAATCGTTTGCACACGTTGAACATTGATCCGGCGCTCTTGGGACTGCCACCGCTACAGCTGGGTAGAGGCCAGCAGCAGGCGCCACAGGCAAGCAACAAGCGGGCTGCTTCGCCAACTCCACCGCCACCAGCCTGGCAGCATATGGCACCGCCACCGCCGCCCAAGCAGCAGACGAAGCAACAGCAGCAGCAACAGCGTGCAGGCGGAGCGGGACAGGCACAAAAGCAGCAGCGTGCAGGCGCGGCACAGACCCAACAACAGCAAAGGCAGGCAGCAGGAAGATCCCCACAACAGCAGCAACGTCCAGGAGGAGGACAACAGCAGCAGCGTCCAGGAACAGCACAGCAGCAGCAGCGTTCAGGTGCAGGACAGCCCCAAAAGCAGCAACGTGCAGCAGCAGGGCAGCAGCAACAACAGCAGCAGCGTCCAGGAGAAGGCCAACAACAGCAGCAGCGTCCAGGAGCATCCCAACAGCAGCAGCAACCGAAACGTGGCCAGGCCATACAGATGCCCTTCAACAATCCCCAGCAACGTGCGCGGGCCGATCTACAGCTGCGCAATCCCGATCATCCATTCGCGCGACTCCTAGGCGAGGTGAAGCCTAATGCTCGCGGATTGGATGCCAACATGCCGTCAGTCTTTTGGTCGCGCGAGTCGATGCGGTACATCGATGAGCTGTTCAAGATAACGACCCGCCCGGATATGCTGGAGCGACTGAAACGCGTGCTGCAGCGATCGCAGCAAGGCGAGCTGTCGCACAACGACTACCGCTCTGTGATCGAACTGCATTTGCTGTTGGTGAATCAATGAGTGCTGAGACTCATTGTGGGGGAATCTTTGATAAGGGGAAGTGGATGGGTATCGCATCTGAAAGATATTAATTACCCAGCGAGCAGAATTAACCGAATGAATAAATAATTGACTAACTGATAACCCTCTCTCTCTCTCTCTCTCTGTATCCTTTGCCATAATTCACTAGTTTATCAACAAATCAAATGTGGAACTACAAATCATAAAATTAATTCATAATTCTCCTTCGGGCTTAGCCTCTATCCTTAAATCGTTTTGTTATAGTTTCCATTGTCCATTGTATTACAAGTTCGTTTCTGTCAGAATCATTTTTCTATGCCGCTGAGGTCTGCTGTGTCTGTTCCTGCGTGGTCGTGGACTGGGCCGAGGCAGCCTCGCCGGACTTCTCGGTGACACCCAGCCAGGGGCAACGTTTCTGCAGCTCCATGCGGTACCTGGGATGACTGATGGCATACACAAATGGATCTATGCAGGCCACCAGCTTGCACGTGCACGCCGGAATCATTGTGGCGCCGGGGGTCAGTAGACTTTTGTCGCCAAACGCGCCGATGAGGGACATCACGCCGTAGGGCGTCCACGAAACGAAGAACAGAAAGCAAATGGTAATGGCTGCCTTGGCAATTCGTATCTCGGCCGTCTCCTTGCTCTTGTCCACGTTGGAGCGCAGCGATTCCACGTTCATTTTCTTGGCCTGCTCCCGCAGCGCCTTCTCGTGGTTGAAGACGTGTCCCACTATCTGGCTGTAGTAGTACAGAATCATCAGCGTGGGACAGACGAAGCTGAAGAAGAAGATGGTGCCCACAAAGAGGCGGGTGTCAAAGTTATCCGAGAGATAGTCGAACGAGCAGGATGTGAGATATCCCTCTGCAACGAGCGAAAGAAAGTGAATATTATTTTCAAAATAAAGGTATGCTGCCGCCTAATATTCTCAGCTTATCGCACAAAAGTACCCATATTTTTTTCTTTCTAACGATATGACTACGGTATATTACGGTATATTTTTAAGATTAGATGGTATATTTTGATGTATTGTTGAGGGTCTGACGGTATATATTATCGATAATTCCGCGGTCACACTGTACGACGCGGACGAAGAAACTTAGCAAAAAAAATAGGTAAAAAAACTGAATAAAATAATATGCTAGCGAAAAAACGCAGTTGATAGTGGCTGAAAAGACTGAAGTTCCTCTCGAGCAAACGCGAGTGCAATAAAGAAAACGGTGGGGCGAGTAGAAGGAACGCAAATAGTGAATTACAAAAAAAAATTCAACTCGCTGCTGTGTGTAAAGTAAATGCAAATGATATGATATTTTCGTGCAGCAACAAAAAGAACAACAACAAACCAGCACAAACACAACAGTAGCAGTAGAAGCAGCAGCAGCCGACGCAGCCAGCCAGCAGTAGCAACAGCAACAAAAGCGAACTTGTATTCAATGGCTGTGTGCGCGAGAGGCGAATAAAAGAAAATTAGATAAAAAAGCCAAATGAAATTAGCGCACGCCTGAAATTCGAGTTTGGCGCAAGGTGAACCAAAGGCGAAAAGCAATCAAAACAGTATCCATTTGCTCTCGGGTGTGCGTGCCGTTTTTCCTGCGAAAGAAAAACCACCTGCATTGATTTATAGTAAAAGAAAAAAAGAGACGTATCCGAACGGGATGGGTCAGTGCATTGCCATAAAGGTTGACTGATAAAAAAACCCCAGCCATTCACACATACACACACACACGCACACGCACAGAATCACCAGCGCACCCGTAGCAACACACAGGAGGCAGCCTGCTATGTAAGTTTACATTTACGATTATGTATTTTGTGCTTGTTTATGCTGCAGAAGTGCAGCCTAATGTTTGTCTCTGCCGTTGAAATAGCTCTTGCTCTTACTCTTTAATGTTTGTTAATGGCGGCTCAAGCATTTCGCTCTGCTCTGCAACTTACGTTTTCTATTTTTTAATACACTTTATTTTGCAACTCATTGAAAAAGAAGCTTCGCGCATACAGTAAAGTTAATTATATTCATGGCTGTGGCTTTTGTGGCAGTAATTACCATTTTACCTCCAAAGTTGAGTCTTTGAGGAAAGTCTTCATATGGACATATTTCATACGGTACATGGCGTAAACGAACAGTTAATTATGTGTTTGTTGTGTGTGTGTGCTTGCGATTCAGTGCTCGCTTGCATGTGTGTGTTGCATGTGTGTGTGATGTCTGTGCTTATGCTGGTCTCTTGGTCGCTTCCACCTCCTCCTCCTACTTCGTTCTATTCATTTCCCCTTGATGCATATGTTACGCGCTTTTCGTTGCGTGTCGTAGGCATATGCATCGTTTATGCGGCACAAAGTCTATGAAGTGCGTTTTATAGTGATAGATTTTGGGTGTGTAAAACGATGTTGGCTTGGGTTTTGCCTCAAATGAAAGTTATGAAATGTTTGATTGTGTAACTTTAATATGTTCAAAGTTTAACATAATGAGATTAACGTCATTGCGCACTGCTAAATCATTTATCTATTCTAATCGTAAGTTAGTAATCGCATAAACAAAGAAATAGCTCATGCCATCATATCCATACGTGCATTTGTGTGTGAACTTTGTTGTGGACGACGCCACACCCATACCATTCCTCACCCACCCCACCCCTCGTAGCCACCCACAATCGTTGCGTTTTGGGTCGTCGTCCCTAACGGCCGTCCATCAGCGTCAGGGCTCGCCTGATAAGACCCTACACACATACACACACACTCGCATGCGAGTATTTGCTTCGTTACACACGTGCCGCCGTACTACCGTGCCGCCCAGAAGTATTTTCTTTGGGTCTCGACGTGACGCCTGACCTCGGCTTCGGCTTCGACTTGGACTTAAACTTTGTTCGATACGTTTCCAGTTAAATAATTGCTTAAATGCAATTCCTATGGCTAGCATTTCATGTTTTCGTTTTGGTAATGCCAACAATTTGGGGGGGATCCGCGGCAAGGTGAAGGCCAGGGCATGATTAATTGTTTGCTCTTGGCAGTAGAGGCTCCACCAAGTTGAACTACTCGCACAAACGACGTGTCACACATTACTCATTCAATTTCGAATTCGATTTATTTTGCAGTGTCGTAGCAGCAGCAGCGGAAGGAGAGGTACGCAACGCACAAATAACTGTTCCCGGACCAACCGGAACGGACTGGCCCTCCGCACAGGAAGGGACTCCAAGGAAGAGAATAGAGAGATTTACACAGAACCCATAGAGATATTCGTTTTGCGAAGAGAGAAAAATTCCAATGTCAAATAAAATCAACCCGAAACGCCGTGAACCGACAGCAGCCGCAGCAGCAGCAGGAGCACCAACGGCAGTGGCCACCAACACGAGCAGCTCGACCGGCTCCAGTGCCGGCAACACCTCCTCGGCGAACACATCCTCATCGTCCAGCTCCTCGCTGTCTTCCGCCGGTGGCGGTGATGCGGGCATGTCCGCCGATCTAACATCACTCTTCGAATGTCCAGTTTGCTTTGACTATGTGCTGCCCCCGATCCTGCAATGCTCGAGCGGGCACTTGGTGTGCGTCTCGTGCCGCTCCAAGCTCACCTGCTGCCCCACATGCCGCGGCCCGCTTGCCAATATCCGTAACCTGGCCATGGAGAAGGTCGCCTCAAATGTGAAGTTCCCGTGCAAGCATTCGGGCTACGGCTGCACCGCCTCACTCGTCTACACGGAGAAAACCGAGCACGAGGAGACCTGCGAGTGTCGCCCCTACCTATGCCCCTGCCCGGGGGCCTCCTGCAAATGGCAGGGACCGCTCGACCTAGTCATGCAGCACCTGATGATGTCCCACAAGAGCATCACCACGCTGCAGGGCGAGGATATTGTGTTTCTGGCCACCGACATCAATCTGCCCGGCGCCGTCGACTGGGTGATGATGCAGTCCTGCTTCGGCCACCACTTCATGCTCGTCCTCGAGAAGCAGGAGAAGTACGACGGACACCAGCAGTTCTTCGCTATTGTCCAGCTCATTGGATCGCGCAAGGAGGCCGAGAACTTTGTGTACCGCCTCGAGCTGAACGGCAATCGTCGGCGCCTCACCTGGGAGGCAATGCCGCGTTCCATACACGAGGGCGTTGCCTCCGCCATACACAATTCGGATTGCCTGGTGTTCGACACATCGATTGCGCAGCTCTTTGCCGACAATGGCAATCTGGGCATCAATGTGACCATCTCTCTGGTCTAGGCAGAGACCCAGACCCACACACAGCGCATCGCGCCTCGCGTTAATCGCCCAATTTAATTGTTTATTTTTGTTTATTTTAAACATTTGTCGTATAAATATAATACCTACCATATAATAACTATAGTTTAGCGCCTTTGTTCGCATCATACGTTTAATTCGTAGATTCATTCAAAGAAACGAAAGAATGTCAGAGGAAGGCCAGAGAAGAGCAGCATTAGAATCGTTTTAAAAACGATTCTTCGTTCTATATGCACACACACACACACTACCCTCATAAAACATCACAGCACAGCCCTTCCTGTACCCCAACCCATCTATCCACATACATATATATAATAATTGCATATAATAACATTTAATTAGATATTTTTTGAATGTAAGTTTCGATTGTGGAAGGGCCAGCAGAGAACAGTGGCAGAGGAAGTGCTCTCCCGCTCGATTGGTACTAGCTCTAGGTTTAAATTGTTCATATATTCCACACATACACACACACACATATTACATATACTATTTCAATGTTTCTTCAATGGTGTTATTTCTGCTTTTAGTTTAATTTTAATTGTTAAGCTGTCTTGCGTCTGCGTCGGGCCACACCTGGAGCGGAGCTGCCTACACGTGACCATTGTGCCCACCAGATCCACAAACATCACCACCTAAACACCTACCTACACACACACACACACACGTAAACAACACACACACAGAACACCAATCAGCAAAGTCTAGTTTAGTTAATGTAAATTATTTTATACATACAAATAATTGTAAATGGTAATAAGTAAAATCAGTTTAAACAACAAATTATCCACAGCAAAAGGAAATTGTATTGATGATAAATCTGTAATAACTCGAGAGTTGTTTGAGTGAAGGAGATAGTTTTTTTTTGTGTGCATGCCAAATTCCCACTAAGAAATTGAAAGAAAAATGTAACCATATTGTTTGCAATGCTAAAAGACAGTACCCCTAAACCCTATCCCAACTGACCGAACCCACAGAACACCCAACCCAGATCCAACCCAACACTGTTCCGGCTCACATTTCGAACTTGGCTGCTGAATGACGAAATGTTTTAAGGCATCGCGCACCATATTTAGCTTTTAATGCGCCAACCTCGAACCCTACTCCCCCTGCCCAGCTACCATCAAATACACAACAGAAAAACTACAGAAAAGTGAAATAAACGTGATTAGTAAAAAGTATTAACGATCATATTTTACTTATTTTTAAATGAATATAAAGCAAGTTAATTTAGAAAGTAAAGTTTTAGAGCAAAAGAAACCAGAAATTTCTCCTTTTTGCAGTCAGAAATTTAACTAAGAATATTTATAATTGCTAAAAGCAAAAAAAAACAACAAAATGCTGCAGGAAGTCTACTAAAAATACGCATCAAAGTAGGTTTTTCTTTTCCTTTCGTTACCCAAACAAATACCCTTACATCACGTCGTCATTTCCTTTGCTTAGTATTATTATGTGTAACAGTCATTCATAAATTTACAGTCAGGACAGGCGAACGCATTTTATTCAGTCCTAAATTTGTACAAACAAAAACACCAAAAAAAATTTAATTGTATAAATTATAAATTTTGAGCAGAATTATTTGGAGCTGAAGCAAAATTTAATGTTTCAACGTTATACAGAACTGAAATACCAAAACGCCTTAGCGCTAATTCGAGGCTTTTATAAGGACTTTGCGGAGATGCTGCCACGTCGCCAGTCAGCGCCGGAATTGCCCACAGCGCGTGCCCCAGCATCAGTAGCAGAAGCAACAAACCCCAACCCAAATGAAGGGACAGGGTCAGGACTTGAACTTGTGCCCAAGCCCGGCTCAGTGGCGCTCGTGCAGATGTGCATGCTACCGAATTCGATCTCGAATTCGAGTCCGAATCTGGCCGCCAGTGTGCGACAGGAACAGCCGCAGGAGAATGCTGTGGTGCGAGTTGAGGCTCCCATGGAGGGGCCACTGGTCGACTTCTACTTGTCGCTGCTGGAGTGTCCCGTGTGCTTTGGGTACATCATGCCACCGATTATGCAGTGCTCGAGGGGCCACTTGATTTGCTCCGGCTGCCGCCACAAGCTCACCCTGTGCCCCGTGTGCCGCGTGCCAATGAGCAACATCCGCAACATTGCCATGGAGAATGTGGCCTCCAAGTTGTTCTTTCCCTGCAAACACTCGCACTGCGGCTGCAAGCTGATTCTGACTTATTCGGAGAAGAAGCGGCACGAGGATGACTGCGAATATCGACCCTTCTTTTGCCCCTATCCGGACGAGAAGTGCGAGTGGGAGGGCCCGCT
Organism: Drosophila guanche; assembly: GCF_900245975.1. NCBI lineage: Eukaryota > Metazoa > Arthropoda > Insecta > Diptera > Drosophilidae > Drosophila > Drosophila guanche. The sequence continues at coordinate 3,220,853 of NW_022995754.1, forward strand.
TGAAGATGTCTTTGGCCATCTGATTGCCAGGCACGAGAATGTCATCACAATGGAGGGCCATGACATTATCTTTCTGGCCACCAATGTGGATCTGGAGGGCGCTCTCGACTGGACCATGGTGCAGTCCTGCCACGGCCGCCAGTTTCTGCTCTCGCTGGAGAAGATCCATCTGGGCGAGGGCTGTCAGCAGTTCTTTGCCGCCTGCCGCATGATTGGCACAATGCGCGATGCCGCGGAGTTTGACTACAGCATCTTGTTGGAATCGAACAATCGCACACTACGCTGGCAGTCCAAGCCACGCTCCATACGCGAGAGCTTTGTGACGTTTACCAATGCGGACTTTTTGGTGCTCAACAAATCCACCGTGGAGCTGTTCTCCGAGGATGGCAATTTGGCATTGAATGTGATAATTACACCAACCGATGAGGATAGTCAATAGGAGAGACACAGCCCACAGACTTTACTCTAGCTTTTGCGTGTTATATCAGAGTAGAGAATGAGGCTCGCACTCACCTGGCACAAAGCGATCCCAGAACTGTGTCAGTGGGAGCACAACCCACGGCGTGCAGTACAGCCAAATGATAATGTTCATCATGACGGCCTTCGTGAAGGTCATATTGCGATTCATTGGCTTGGTTATTACATTATAGCGATCATAGCCAATGGCTGCATTTGTCATGCCCGCACCTATGCCTGAGTAGGAGCCAATGGAGGCGAAAATCTGGCACCAGGTGTTGCCCAGCGCAAAGCCGCGATGGAAACTGTTGTAGATGAAAATGGGCGCCTTGAGGCACATAATCAAATCGAAGACGGCCAGATTGAGCACAAACATGTTCGAGGGTGTGCGCAGGGACTTGGATGTGCTGAATATCCAGATGACCATCCCGTTGCCAAGGGTCGAGGCAATGAACAGGAAGATGTAGAAGACGCCCAGCATGTAGTGCATGGAGGCGGGCGGCTCCAGCTGGGTCAGCCAGTGCTCCGGTATGTACTGTATCTGATCCGGTGGCACGTTCCAGCCCAGAAACTGCAGCTCATCGCTGCCCGAGGACATGCGAGCCGCCGGACGGAGTGGTGGCTCACTGGCATTGCACAGGGATTCCATGACCGCGATTCACTTGACATTCACCGAAGGCGTCACCGTGGACGGGGGCGTCCACTGGGTTAAACTGCATTGGCATACCCTTCGGTGGTGTCTTTTATATGTTGCATGCTGGCCAAATTCAATTAGGGCTCTGTGGTTGCGTGTCAATAAATACGATTTTCTGTCAAGTCTGCAATAAAATATTTCAGCGAAAATTTCATTAGAATCACAGCCCAAAGGTGGGAATGACTTAAAATGTCATAGCATTGACATTTCAAATGGATACCTTTGTAATTAATTGGTTAGCTTATAGTCATTTTATCTTAGTCTTCTTTTATTTATTTATTTTCTTCTCTTTTAAATTCACAACAAGCGCGCGCTTTTATAAATAAGTGTTGCAAAATCCCATGCAGATACTGTTGAAAAGCAGTGCTATTTCTCTAGTATGGTAAATTTTATACTCTACGGAACCTCCAAGTCAGTCACTACCTTATTTAATAAAACAATTGAATTCAAGCTTTTAATATTAAATAGTATAGCAAAGTGAAAATAGCCCTATAAAAATGTGAATGTATATTTCGGTATGTTTTTGATGGCTTTTCGATGTTGCTCTTTCGCCACATGGGAATTTTCACTGCTACAATTTAATGCCTTTTTTGGATGACCTTTTTAGTTTAATAGTTATTTTGTGAACAATACAATAAAAATAGGCCATGGAAACTAGCCAGTCTTGTGCAGAATGAATTCGTCAAGCGTATAAAATTATAGTTTTAGCGCTCAGCATCCTAACTAGCTGGTAGTATTAAGCAGAAAATCGAAATGGAGGAATATGATATAGGATGAACAGTATTTGATTTAAATGAGAAGGTATTTTGTGTAGTCAGCTGTTTCTCGCTCTCTGCCGGCAACGAAATTAAAAAGCAAAGAGAAATAAGAAGGAAAAAAGGAAAACAAAAACAAAAAGGAGAGCAATAACATAGATGGGTCGATGGTAAAAACTGTACTATATATATAGCAAGAATACTGATTTTGATTTTTACAGTTAGACGAGCGCCAGCGTCAGAAACGGGCACACGACACTGAGTTAATCAAATAAATCGATCTACCCGCCTGTTGACCTAAGCAAAAACAAAGGAGACTTGAAATGTTCCGATTTGTGGGCGTACGTCAGCCCCTGGGACTGGGGCTGCTCCTGCTCTGCCTAATCGCGCAGAGCTCTGCGTTGAACTTTCGCCGAGGCAGACTGGTGAATGGATTCATGGGCGATCCCAGCCGGATGCCCACACTGCAGCGTTCTTTGTCCTCGGAGGATTTGTGGTTTGAGCAGCGTCTGGATCATTTTCAGGCGCGTAACACCCAGACCTGGCAGCAGCGCTACTTTGTGAATGCAGATTACTACAGGAATGACACCACGGCACCCATATTCCTGATGATTGGCGGCGAAGGCGAGGCCTCGGCAAAGTGGATGCGAGAGGGCGCCTGGGTACATTACGCCGAGCACTTTGGTGCGCTGTGCATTCAGCTGGAGCATCGCTTCTACGGCAAGAGCCATCCGACCAGCGACCTGTCCACTGCCAATCTGGCGTACCTCAGCTCGGAGCAGGCCCTGGCCGATTTGGCCAACTTTGTGGCTGCCATGAAGGTGCAGTACAATCTGGCTGAGACCCAGAAATGGATTGCCTTTGGCGGCTCCTATCCGGGCTCGCTTGCGGCATGGGCACGTGAGAAGTATCCGCATCTAATCTACGGTTCGATCAGCTCCAGTGGTCCGCTGCTGGCGGAGGTCGACTTCAGGGAGTACTTCGAGGTGGTGAAGGCCTCCCTGGCTGCCTACAACCCGGACTGTGTGGAGGCGGTGACCCGCAGCTTTGCCCAGGTGGAGATACTGCTAAAGCACATGATCGGACAGCGCAATCTGGATGAAAAGTTCAAGTAGGTAACGAAATGGTTGTGAAAGATTAATGCTATTGGCTTTGTACCCCTTAGAACCTGCACGCCCATCAAGGACTCCATTGAGAACCAGCTGGATATTGGCAATCTATTTGAGAATCTGGCTGGCAACTTTGCTGGCGTTGTGCAGTACAACAAGGACAACAGTCCACATGCCACAATAACCATTGATGAGGTAGGTCTATCGCCCGCAAAGCTATTCCCATGGATTATTGCAAACTTGTATATTGTTTAGATCTGCGATGTTATGTTGAACATGACCATTGGACCGCCTGTTACCCGACTGGGTGTGGTCAATGGCCTGCTGTTGAAGCAATCGAATGCCACATGCCTCGACTACAAGTACGATAAGATGGTTGCCGACATGCAGAATGTCTCGTGGGACTCGGAGGCGGCCAAGGGAATGCGCCAGTGGACGTATCAGACCTGCAACGAGTTCGGTTTCTATCAGACTTCTGAGAACAAGACGGACACATTTGGCGACCGCTTTGGCGTGGACTTTTTCATACGCCAGTGCATGGATGTGTTCTCCAACAGCATGGATGCCAAGTATCTGGAGCAGGTGGTGTCGCAGACCAACAAGCATTACGGTGCCCTCAAGCCGGAGACGACTAATGTGCTGTATGTGCACGGCTCCATTGATCCCTGGCATGCGCTGGGCCTGGTCAAGTCCACAAATGCGGCGACACCAACCATTTATATAGAAGGTACGAGCTGGGGCAACATCTCTGAGTGTAGGATATAATTCAAATGGAATTTCTTTGCAGGAACTGCACACTGTGCCAACATGTACGAGCCGGCGAAAACTGATCCCCCACAGCTGGTCTCAGCACGCAATAAGATTGTGAAATACCTGGCCAAATTACTGGAGGGCTACACCACAAACTGAAACCCAATCTACACGCTTAAATGCCACTCGAATAGCACAGCGCATGTGCCTGCTGTAACTTTAGATTCTCAGAATGATGTATATTTAATAATCAAATTATAAGTGCATATACATCATCACAGAAGCTCCTCCATTTGAGGGGTTTAGTTTTAGTCTTTCTTGGACTTTTCCATCTTGTCATGGAACTTCTTCCAGTACGCCTTCACAGTGGGATTGGCGAAGATGTTCTTCTCCACAAAGTGGATGGACCAGGTGACAGCCAGGAAGCTGAGGTCGTAGAAAAAGGCCACAGTGCGAAAGAAAAACTTCTCCGTCTGCTGCTGGTTGGGCAACTTGTCCACCAGCTCTCCCAATTGCTTGCTGATACGCTCAGTTGCCTCCTCGATGCTGCCCTCGCGGCTTATGGGTTTGGCCTCCGGCACTGGAATTTTCGACTTGCCGGAACTTTCTTCGGCTTTGCCCTTCAGTTTCATTTGGTAGGCTTTCCCTTCCTCGTTGCCTTTATCCTTGGCTCCGTCATAACCTTGGCTCATATTTTTCAAGCGGGAAAGACGGTTTTCCTCGTTGTCTTTTCCCTGGGCGTCGTCGATGATCGGCTTGACGCCCTCCAGCGTCAAAGTTTCGCCCAACTTGGAAGCCCCGCCTGGCGGGGTTGTAGCCTCTAAGTCGGTCCCAATGGCGGGCATGGCAAAGCCAGTCGGCGGCTTCTTGTTCTTGTCGCCATCACCTCCGCCGCCGCTGCACAAGCGATAGACCGGCACGCAGCCACGGAATGGGGCGCCTTCAAAGCCCTTTAGGGGCAGCATTACCAGCGTTGAGTAATCTTCGGAAATTTGGCAATGAAAAATAAATTTAGCACTGCGCAGTCAGCTTCAACTTACCGGTAGCCATGACCTGACGGCCAGCGAACAGGGCGCGATTGATCCCACCCATTTGGGTGGCCAGTAGAGTAGCGCGCATCATTTTCAAATTTTTGTAGTTCGAAAAAGCGTAAACTTTACACGAATGAATAATTTTCAAGTCAAGAAAAACGAAAACCTCACACGAATGTCAAGCGAAGATCAAACCAAAAAGGAAAGGAAAACTCAACTTCAACTCAGGCAACCATTTGCAATGTTTCGAATGGGTAGCACTGCCAATTCCTGAGGGGAACTTGTGCAAAAAAAGAGGCAACACGGTCTGTAAAATGTTTCTGAGCTCATTTTCGCGTTCCTTTTTTCATGTGATTGGCAATGGTTCTGTAGAGAAAATCGACTGGTCACCTTAATGGAGAACATTATTTTATTTGTCTTTTATTTAAGCTATTACTAAGCATATTAGTAAGTTTACTAGTTACATTTAGAGGCTTACTAGCGATCGCACACGAATTCATGACCAAAACTAACCAATTTCGCTGGCCAAAGGGGCGCTACAGTCTAGTGCCCGTTTGGGCATCGCAATTAGCCCGTTGTTGGGTGGCAAAGCTTAACCGATGATGGGTAGACTTTATGGCGATCGAACGCCCATACTTTACACTTGTTAAATTACATTTTAAATTAGTTAACTTAAGCGTGCAATGTGTATAAAAAACTGTTAACTAAATTGCAGTTTGTTATCTTGTTTCGCGCGACTACTGGCAACCAAATCGGTTATTAAAATTATGTGTAAGCATGTGTAAAGCGTAGAGTATACATTTACGTATATATAGAGCATATATATTTTAGTTCTTAACATTTAATGGAAATGTGTTTGCGCGTTTTCCTTTAATACTACTACGACGCAAGCTAAATAATGGTGAATCCCCATACTCCTCATTGTCATCCTTCTACTCCTCCCCTTAGAATAAGCCAATTTGTTTCAGATTGTTCTTGATGATCACATCGGTGACGGCATCGAAGACGAACTTCACATTGTTGGTGTCTGTGGCGCAGGTGAGATGCGTGTAGATCTCCTTTTGGTCTTTTCGCTTGTTGAGATTTTCAAACTTCATGCGTATATAGTTGGCCGCCTCCTCAAAGGTGTTGGTACCTGCAATAAATAACCAAAATTAGACACCTTCCTCTGCTTTCTCTGTGCACAATCTTTTACCTGAATACTCTGGGAAGCATATCGTCAAGGGAGATCGCTTTATCTTCTCCTCAAACAGATCCTTTTTGTTGAGGAACAATATTATGGATGTTTCCACAAACCACTTGGAATTGCAGATGGAATCAAACAGCTTCAGTGACTCGATCATGCGATTCATTTCCTCATCCTCGGCCAGCACCAGATCGTAGCCTGTGAATCAATAAAGAAACCAATTAAAAGCTGCAGCTAATAGTTGTCCAGGGAAACCTACCAGATAGCGCCACACAAAATATGATGGCCGTGACGCCCTCAAAGCAATGAATCCACTTCTTGCGCTCCGATCGCTGGCCGCCCACATCAAAGAGTCTGTTGAAAGGTGAAGATATTACAATTAGTATTCTAAACGGTCCATGAGGGGGTTTTAAAACTCACTTGAAATGCAGCTGCTTGCAGGAGAAATGTGTCTCAATGATGCCTGTGGTCTTGACACGCGTGCGCAGCACATCCTGCTGGGTGGGAATGTAGTTGGGCTGCGCAATGCGGTCCAGGGAGTTCAGATAATATCCCGCCGAGTCGTTGAGCTGGTATTCCCGAGAGCGAGCAAACGACTGCTGCACCCCGCCGTCCGACCAGAGTTTCTTCATCAGCAACACAATCTCCGGCAGGAGAATGCCCTCATCGGCGGCCGAGGCGTGTGTGAAGAACTGACGGGCAATGTCCGTCTTGCCCTGATCGGCAAACTCAATCTTTAGCCTGCCCATGGCACGTATGATGACCATGAGGCTCTGTACGGTGTTGCTGTAGACCACGCGGCGATATTCCTCGCACTCCTCCTGCGAATAGCCCGTCTCGTGTATGATCTTCATTTGCTTCACTATCGTGGACTTGCCCGACTCTCCAGCTCCTGCAAATCAAATGGAATATATCAAAATTAGAAATATGAGTTCCAAATGAGTGAGCTCATGCAAATCTTCAGTGGGCGTGACCCCTCCTCACATTCGCCAAAACAATTGGGCGCGTACAACTGAATGAATCAGTAAATGTATGGCAATAGCAATCGGAAGGGGTACAAGCGGCAGGCGGCAGGCGGCAGGCAGTGCCGACTGACTCGAGTTTTATGAATGAATGGAACGCCGGGGAACGATGCCACAAAAGCGGTTCAATTGGCAGCGGGTTCAAGAGGCCAAAAAGCTCGCTTAATTGCGCTGGTCATGTTGAAATGAATGAATGAATAGCAACTCCAGCTATAGATTGATATAGATATGTGCAGGCTGGACTATTGTTTACGACTCTTAAGCTCATTTCGTTACACTTTGTTTTTCACGGAGAACTTGTGCAAGGTTCAATGAACCCAAACCCTGCCCCTTAGCGTTACTTGAAACTTATCAAAAGTGCGCTGCGGGGCCATAAAATTTGTACAACTTACAAGCTCAGAACATGATATTTCATTATTTTGCTGAGTGTATCGCTTTCGATGGATAAACAATCATTTAATCATGTTACGTGCCTTCTAGTTTCCCTTTTGCCACAAAAATTATTGTGAGAAATAAACAAACAGAAATGGCACTCTGGGCTACCGGTCTGGGGGTTTTTTCATTTATCAAACGATATGTTGGGGCATTGCTGCTGGCCTGCAACACAATGGCGCATTAAGCCAACTTTTTGTCTCTGTTGTAGCCTTTTTTTTTTGTGAGTGCCGTTTTTCTGCAATGTGTGGCTGCTCCCAGAGATACAGTGATGGTTAGGTAAGCGTCAGACTGTACTTTCACTTTTCGCTTTTCTTTGCAGCGCAGGGCCATGGCGGTACTTGCAGTGTATGATTATTTTTTTATTTTGTTGCAAATAAATCATATAGTTGATTTTTAATTTAAGCCAAGTCCGAACAATGCGCACTAATTTAGCCATAAAGAAAAATGCCATTAAGGAGAGGGACTGCGAAATGACCGGCCAAGAGAGGGGTTACAAAAATAGGCAGCAAGATAGAGAGAGATACAGATAATGACCGAGAAAACGGTAGATGAAGGCCCTTGCCAATCTGCATACCAATGGTGGGCATTAGTGGATATGTTCAAACTTGCCACCGAATGAAAACGAACCGAAAACCACAAAAGCGAACGGCGCAAAAAAAGGTCAATTTAATAATACAAACAACAAAATCTGCACACGTGTGTGTGTGTGTGACTGTTGCGTGCGGCTGCGTATTCATTTATCAATGCACCGTTAACTGTGCCAAACCAAAGGGAAGCAGAAAGAGAGAGAGACAAATATCAAACACAGAGAGCAGACAAAACTAAAGAGAGGAGAACGGGAGAGCGACAGCAACAGCAACGGCGGTTAGCACAAAGCGTTCTTAAGCCACATTTACAACCTCATTATCATCCGCATGATGATCATAATCAAACGGTATTATAATGAGTCTCTGCCCTGGGAGCACCTTCTTCTACACACACACACAGTATGTTTGTAGAATAGAACTAGAAATGGTGACTAAAAACCCCGGGCCTGGCGAAAAGATGGAAACAATCATACGGAAAGAAGTGCTTTGCGCCATGAGTAATCGTGTTAAATGGCGCCTGAACTCTGTCTCTCTTATCGAAGGGGTAGCAGACTCGTGAAGAGAAAAAAGGGAAATGTGTTAATCAGCGGGGAGCTTGAAAATTTTCTGATAGTTGGGGGAGCCACAATTTAAAAGTAAACAATTAAATCAGATGAAATAGAGCCATAAAACGGAAACGGCAACCCAGCTACTTTCACGCAAATCTGTCTTATCATTGAATTTCTTTTTATTTTCGTTTTATAATTTAAAGTTCCATCAATTATTGAACTCGAATCTGACGCAAAAGGTCGTTTAGCGATAATTTTGATAAGCGTAATGCATAAGAGGGTGTGCTAGGGGCACAAACATATTGAAGTGTATCTGCTATAGTATATAAATTCATAAAAAATATTGTTGATTAAGTTGCTGTGTTGACAGTCTGGGGGTTTGATGTGTTTTTGGTATCATGTGCTTGCTTTTTCGTTCTTTTTGCTTTCTTCGTATAATTTTGCAGCCAGATATTGTGTGTATGTGTGTGAGTGTGTAGTATATAAGAAGCTTACTCATGCCCCAAATGCGGTTTAAGCGCACTCTCCCTCTCTCACGCTGTTTCACACTCTTCAAAGTAAATGCAAATATCGTAAAAAATACAATAACAATTGACATTCTTTTTCCGCTCAACATGAAATATTTTCGTGAGAGAGAAAACAGAAGAAATTGTACAGCAAGAGAGGGAGAGTGGGAGAGTGACAATAATTTGAGTGAGGGCTACACTTCAACTGTTGTTTGGTCAGACACTCCCCGCATGACAATAGTAAGCATTTTTATTAAATTTACACAATAAACGCAACGTTGGGGGCTGCCAATTCCAATTCCGAGTTCAGTTTCAATCCCGGGCCACAGCCGCAGTTGCCATCGCAGCTGCATTTGGTGGCGGGGCCATTTATTTGCGCTAATATCGTTCACCCCACTTTAAATGTCAGTACAAATGACAAAGCAACAACATCACCAGCAGCACAGCAAAGCCCCCCTCCTGGCCAATTAGTCTGCTTCCACTATGCTTTGTGTGTAAGAGTGTGTCTGCGTCCGAGAGTGGGGAGAAAGAGTCTGTGCAAAGAAGAGAGTGCGCGACAGACAGCCCAAATCCAAGGTGTATTTATAAAAGGTGAGGCGTTCCACATGCAAGCGACCATTCTGGAAGCACTGCCTCGCCTTATTTCCATATACCTTGGGCAGACAGAGATGCATGCCGTTTGAAAAATAGCATCCCGCAAGCGCAGCAGCAGCAACACCAAACAACAAACACATCGGAGAGATCATAGTAGTTTCAGTGCATAAAGAAAATACCCTAAGAAGTTTTTCCCGCTCCCTGTAAAGGAAAATCAACCCACACAGCTACTACAATAAAGTCGCAACAATTGTTAGGCTGAAAAATGCAAGTGGTGCAAGGTGTTTTCTAGTTGCCCATATATAAACCAGCACTGGCTTCAACACTCTGCAACAGGGTTTGTGTTTGCTATTAGGACAGCTGAAAATGGTATGGGGATAAAAGAAGAGGGGATATGAAATGTTCACCAGGGGATGAAACCAACAAAGATGTCGGGAAATGCTTCCCTAAATTTCCCGAAAACCGGTTTCTACAAACATTCGACTGCTTTCCACAAGCCATTTTATGTCGCCCAGTGTTTTCGATATCGTTCGAGAGCACACAAATAACACTTGGCTTAGCCTCACTTCCTCCCCCCGACATTCCTGGCCACAAACAGATGCCTTAGTCATCATCATCATCATCATGATGGGCGACGCTTCATTAGCAAATCAACAGCAGGCGGCAATAGTGCAACAAGATTGTCTCAGGGCTTGGAAAAAACGTCATTCCATTGTTTTCCAAATTGCATGGCAATGAAAATGAAAAGTACGAACGCACACAATGGCGTATAGTAGCGGAGTTTGTAGAAATTTAATTGCAGAAGGTTAGACGAGAGCCGCGGCTTTTCATTTCGCTGCAACGGAGAGTGTCGGTTGACGTACGGGCAGGGGCAGGGGCCGCTACGCAGAGGTCGGGTCAATTGCGATACGATACGATGGCGCCGCAACGCTTGAATGCAACGGGCTGACGATGCAAGTGCCAGACCTCGACGCACCACCAACTACCATCTACCGCAGATCAAAAGAGCCACAAACATGTTTCGGTTGCCAAGTCGATGGCTTGGCGCCCCACTTGTTGGAGCCAAGTGCGTGCCGGCGACGATGAAACTGAGATCCGAGTAACGCAGTCGCCGCCGCTCCGCTCCGACATTTGGTTTCAATTTACGTTCAATTCCCCTTATCGGCAAAACGAATTATTAGACATGTGCATTGCATAATGGCCATACAAAGGGGAAGTCTGTTGAGCATACACATGGAAACGCCGCCGCCCGAATCTGGGTCTTCCCATATCCTGGGCGCAAAACTCACCACAGTCAAAAAATACAGAAAAACCCACCCCGCCCCATGTCGAGAAGCAACAGAAACCAGGCCAAGCCTCATATTCTGACCAAACACTTTGAAATTAATTGCATTTTCAGAAACATACTGAGTAATATATTATTTGGTAGGGGATAAGGAAATAACACATTAGAGACGCACCCAAAAGCAGCAGTTTCACCTCCGAGGCGGCACGTTCGCCCTCAGCTCGCAGCGCCCGATCGATGTTCTTCGAACGTTCGATGGCTTCTTTATCTCGCGCTGTACTCACGGCACAACCCATTTTCTTGCTTTTATCGCACTACGGCCTTTAATCCAGAGGTTGGCAGCGATTTCACTGTAATTTTTCGTAGTTTTCACTGGCGTTTTCGGCACTTTTAATTGGCGCCTCTCAGATGCGTCTGCGCGTCGGCTGTACACTTTTTTTGTTTCCTTCTCCTTCTTTCCAACACACACACACGCACACACTTGCGCAGAAGCGTACGCACACTCGAAAGGGCTACGCAGTCGTAGCGGCTATTTAAATTTGCAATATAAAATGCAGTTCACGGCTTTGATCACGATGTACCGCTTTTAATTTAACGCTAGGGCGGGCAATGCCGTTTATTTCTTGATAATATAATCCGTTCACTTGGGTTTTCTTTCTTTTTTTGGTATTTAATGAATCAGTCGATATTTTCTTGAAAAGCGTATGATCGGTGCTTCTGTCGATATTTTTTATGAGTGTTGCTATCGATGGTTTTCGATGAGGGCATGCAAGGTGTTGCATTATAAATGTTCTTATAATTTATACAATATGATGCTTAGTTAAAAACTGTAGTTGTGTGTAAGAGTTAAACAAATTAGAATTAAAAAATAAAATTGATCGAATGTTAGAGGTATTAAATATTTTGCTTACACTTGTGGCTGATTTGTCTTTTCACTTATGACCGGTCATCCAGTGCACAATAAAGTTGCACGTGAAGGAACTGTCCATGTATTGTCCACACATATGATTGCTATTGTTACTAGGGTAACTAAGATACCTATACTATTTGCACTATCGATGGAACTTTCGATCGATATCGATAAAACATACCTAAAAATACCTTCTCATTTAAAAAATATACAGTAGTCTTAAATCATGTTCCTCGATTTTTAATTTGTATATGATAGAGGGCCAAAATATATATCAAGCGCCAACGGAAAAGACCTCCGCGAAACATTTTTTGTCAGAGTTTTCTAGAAAAACCATAAACACTTACTCAAAAAGTTTATGTAAGCAAAGAAAAGTTGAATAGGTCAAATTAAAAACACAAAAAAGTGGAATAATTATTAAAGATGGTAAAAACATGTGTAAGGTTTCTGTGTTCTCTATGGGAACTATTTATTTCCGCAGGGCGCGGAATTTAATTTCAGCAAAAAAAAATATCAAAATATCGAATATATCGATGTTTTTGCAGTGATATCTTTTATATTAATTTTTACAAAACAAAATATATCACTGACATATTTTTAAAATATTTAACAACCCTAATTTGATATTACTATCTTGCAAATTATGGTTGGGAAAACATCGATAGTTTCAGGTATTCCCTGCAAGGTAAATCATCTCCAGTCGATATTTTATAGAATGATCTTCTGCGCGAGAGTGCTGCCAACTTGTGTTTCGTTGTGCACAACCGTTGGCGGTCTAATTTGAAAAGTATAATTTCAAACAAAAATTGTGGGCTGCCAAACAACATAATCATCATGGGCTGTGTGCCCTTTGCAATGCCCTGAGTTTATTATTATAACGTTTCGGGGAAAAATAAACAAGAAATTGTGTTCTGCCTTTTTGCCACTTTCCCCTTTCCCCACAATATGCAAGCAGGCCGCTGAAAAAGTTCTCAGGGCCCGACATAAATAATATTTGCTTTTGGGATACGATCCCCACTCAAATTATGATTCGGCGGTTCCTGTGCGGCCCGGCCAAATGTTTGCAGTTGCATTTGGGAACTAATCGAAGATCGAACGAACAGAAAGTGTCTGCAAAGCGGTCGTGGGTGGGTGAGAGTGGGACAGCCAGCTTTCCTCAACCAATTAATCTAAGCAAAAAGATAAAGCGACAGAGAGGGATAGGAAGATGGGCTCGCAGTGCAGAAGTTTTACTTCCACCGGGAGACGTCGTATGTTGAGAGGGGTGAAGGTGTGGATGAGGGAGGGTGCGGAGGCCATCAACGGGTCATGATTTACACATGTTTACACGAAATGTGCAGCGGTTAAAGCGGCGGGGTGGGGGACGATCCCGTATGAATGAATGATTGCAGCTCTGTGCTGTGGCTGCTGCTTCCTCTGCTGCACCCGCTGCAGTCACTGCTGGTGTTGCTTTTGTGCTGTAATTTATCCAGCTAGAGAAATATGGATTTATGCGGTTAGGATAGGGAGTGAGATGAGTGTCAAGGAGGGGGGGTGCATGTCAGGGGGTTCATCGCTTTGGGTGGTCGCTCGCTCCCGCCTGCAGAGGCGCATGCAAAGCGCATGCCTTTCGCGTCGCTGCTTACATTGTTATACCCTCGCAGAGGGTATGATGGTTTGGAGTATGCTTATTTCTTGCCAGATGAATTTGAGTATCTATTTGATGAAAAAAACCATCCTACTTATCATATAACTGATGGCTGATGGATCTGCTAGGGTATCTAATGCTTCGGTAGCCGTGGTATGGCTTTCATTGATTTGCTGTTTTGCTGATGCCAACAAATTTGACGATTTGACGTCGGCATCGCTCCGAAACTTCAATCGCTGCGCACAGCAACAACAACAACAGCAAGAACCCAAAGAAAACACAAACTGGAAGAAGAAGGAGAACAAAAAGAAGAAGCAACAAGAACAACAAGAGCGAAGGCAATTACAAGAAAGGAATGGAAGGCCTTGAAATAGATATACAGTTAATCTGAACATACACACACATACACTCACACACATGCATAAGTGGGCGAGTTTGGCACATGTGTTGGTTGTGTTTTGGGCAAACTCAAGATTAAGAAGATTAATTTCCATGATAATTTGGGAGCACGCAATTCGAAAACTCTTTCGACCCGTTGAAAGGTTGAACATTCCAACAGACAAAAGTGAAGTGAAGCTGCAGACTGCAGACGCGAAACGTTTAAAGAGTATTGATGGATTCTTCCCGCCCGTCGCCCCCTCCTTACATCGTCTGTCGCCCGTCACACGTCGTTCGTCGAATGCATCATTCCATTGATTTTCGGCACTTTTTCAAAAGCCTTCAATTTGCCGACAAGTAGACCAAAATAAATTATGGAGTTGGGAGCGGCTGGATAAACCCCGACAATTGGAATGGGAAATCAAATGGAATTTCAGTAAGTACTCTTCTTGAGTTTTCCCAAAAACAAAGCAACAACTGGATTTGGTTTTTGAGTTTAGTTTTCCATTGCCAAGGCAGCAGCCAGTGTAATATTCGAAACTTCAACATAAATTCGTGAATTTTTTTTGGTTTTGTACATTTAAATTAATCGCAGTGCAAACATGTTTCGCTTGACTACCACTTTGAAACGATTTAGCGACATCTTCGTGACCGCTCAGCGTGCCAAATGCAATCAGAAGGATTCCTGCGGTAAGAAGGAGGATCCCTGCAAGAAGAAAGATCCTTGCGCTAAGAAGGAGGATCCCTGCAAGAAGAAAGATCCTTGCGCTAAGAAGGAGAATCCCTGCAAGAAGAAGGAGGATTCGTGCGGCAAGGAAGATGACAAAAATAAGGACATTTGCGGACGAAGTAAGTCTAATTTCCTTCCAATCATCTCGTAATTATCCCTTCCCCTACCCCTCCACAGAAAAACAGCCCATGGGTCCCAAATGCAAGGGCGGCAAGAAGTAAAATCATAAAAATGTAAAGAGAAACGAAACCAAATTCATCGCAGAAGGCCAAGCGAAACACACTTCTAATTCCGATACCACAATTTTTAGTAATCCAAAAACTCTATTCCTGCCCCATCCAACGCTATGTTTCTGCTGCTATCCAAAACTACGCTGCTGATCCTGCGGCATCGCGTGTCCAGTGGACCCAGCATTGGGCTATTCAGCAAACTCTTGAACAAGTGCGAGGTGAGACAGAAGGATGCAAGTCCCGAGGTGCTTGAAGAAGACAAGGAACCCAAACGATAGAAGGTATGACAAGAGAAGGCGTAATCTTGGAGTACAATTTGATTTTACCCTTTACCAGCAGCGAGAGCGAAATAATGTGTTGCCGGGGGCCCCCATTTTACAGCAAGATCATAAAACGCAACGCAGACATTATAAAGCCATAAAGCAACAACTAAAATCACAGCAGAAATAGCCCAAAAAACTACAGGCAGGAGGCACTACATAAGACAAGTGATAAAAGTGAATTTCCAGGGGCAGTTTACGATGCCATATGAGAGATGCCAGTGCCAAATTGAAAGTGAAAACAATTTTAAGAAATACAGAGACTAATTTTGGTTAAAATTATAATTCTAATTGTTGCATTTATTCTGTGGAATAACTGCATTGTATCGGCTAGCAGGTGCTTAAGAGAGAGAGAGAGAGAGAGAGGAGAGGCAGCCCCACGCAAAATCGACTGCGATTTCACAGCGACAAAAGTTCAGAGAGAACGGGAAAGTCCATAAATTTCAGGCCCGAAGGTGGGTGTATGCTTTTCGATGGTCCATAAACCCCAGCACAGCGCCTGCCACTCGTTGCCCCGCGTTCTTCCTACAATTTTTATGGCAATTCAATTGCACTGGCACTGAATTTTGTTTCCTGCTGCTGCTGCTGCCTTTGGCTGCCCCCCCTCCAACGTTTGGTCGCCGTGCAGGTTGCAGCCGTATGGCTCTGTATTTTTGGCTCTTCTTTTTGTTCTCTCTTTCCAAGGCTTAATGTAAACAACGGATAAAATAAAATCCCCCTCCCCATAGCAGGCACGGGCACGGTTCGCACTTGTCGGCTCAATAGTTGGGCATAGAATATGTTTTTTCCCGATTTTTCCAATTTTCCATTGCTTTGGATTGATTGCTGTAATGTATGGGCAACTCTCGTTTCGTGGTCTTCCTTTTTTTTGGGTAATTATTACTTTTTTTTTTGCGCCCAATGTAAACAAAACGCAGCGTCTAATTTTAGTTGAAGAGATTATACGCTTCTCTTTACGATTCTGCGGCCTCATTGGGTTGGCAAAATGTTCGAAATTGATTGGAAATATGAGGCAATCGAGGAACTTTATGTTACCTCTGGGCTTGGTAATTGTGGGAAAAGTTAGAGAAATCTTTTGCAGGATTCGTTTATATTTGAATGCTAGTCATTTTGCCACAACTTCGTCTGACATGTGTGTGTGTGTGTGTGTGTCTCAGTTCTCTTTTCCTTTGCCCTCAAAAGGTTGCTGTGTTTGCGTTTTTGGGTGTTGGGTTACAGCTGCCCCATGGCTGGAGAGTACGACGGGGCTACCGACTGCTTCTCAAGTGCCGACCACACATTAGCCTTGATGATGTCCCATGTTCCATGGCCCAGGCCCCGGCGCCACGTCAAAATATTTGTCGTCAATTGGTTCGATTTATGGTGTGGATAATTAGGCGACTGCTGCGTCAGGATGTCGCCCGACGTTCGATTAAACCATAGGGAAATTAACATTTATTTTTGGTATGCTGTGCTCTGGCCTTTCTCCACTTGAACATGATATTGGTCTGGGCAACCGAACTGTGTTTTTCCTTTCGCTAATGATCGTGTGATGATTAGTTGTTTGTGCTGTTTGAGCATGTGGATTGAAGGTGCTTGAAGGGGTAATTCATCCTTGGACAGGCAGGAAAAGTGACTGAAGGAAGTTCAAGTTTCCATGAAATTCTGAGCACTAAAATGTTGAGCAAAAATCACATGACATTTCAATGCTGCCCTGGCTGCCACGAGCACATTTCACCCTCAACTCGGATCAATGGATATTTTTAGGTCTCACAGGTGCGCTGCCCTCGAAGGCCAGAGACCAAGACCCATAAAAAATTCACGCACAAAGCGGCTAAAAGGGGAGCGCGGCGTGGAGGCCAGGCAGAAGAACAAAGAGAAAAGCGAACGACACGAAGGAGCGGGGAGGAGCAGCAACACACAGAGCCAATGACGACAATGAGCGTCAAATGAAATGAAACAGATGCCACAGATCCCCAATCCAATCGCAGGAATAATGCTGAAAGGGAGCCCCACAGACTGGCCGATCGGCTGGGCATTTATCACATAATCAGCTGCTGCTGATGCTGCTGCTTCCTGCCAAATTTGGCCAGCGAGAGATTAATTACTGCCAACGTTGCGGAATCGGGTATGTCGATTGCCTGCCCCAAGTATCAGCTCTGATGTGCAACCTCTGTAGCTCTGTGTTTCCTGTGCTGCCCCTGCCCTTCTGCTGCTTGAGTGAGTCAACGCATTCTGAAGTACCGGCTATTAAACTAAAAGCTAAACAGCAAACGGCAACGTGCCCCAAAGTGTGGAAATGGCTTTTTGTGCGAGGATCATCGCCCCCCCAGCCTCCCCCATACAAAGTTTCATGCGTTTTTTCTCTCTCTCTCTCTCTTTTGCCTTTGGCATTCTGTGAGCTTTTCTCTCTTTCTTCTTGTTCTTAATTTTTGTACATTTGGCGCAATTATTGCGCACCAAAATGGATCGCAAGTCCATAAATTGTTCAATTTTATTGCCGCCCGCTTCGACAGTTGAATGGCGCGGAAAGCGCCAATAGAGCGGGAGGGAGGCAGAGAGGTGGAGGTGGAGGTACAGCTGGGGGGTAAGGTAATGGCATCTGTACTTTTACGATAGCTGCCATAGTTGGCATAGTTTGGCAATGGCATCGACTAAAACGGCAGATTCTTGGCCATCTTGCGCAACGGCAAACGGCCATCTTGGCTACACACACAGAGACACACACTCACAGCGGCAAAAGGTGTTTATGGCCACACCCAGAGAAGTGCCAAAAGTGTGGCAATCGCTTGGGTCACAACAGGAGGCACAAAATCGTAAGATCCCAGAGCCAAAAGATAAAGAAGAATTTTTGTTAATATCATTTTTACATTTTTTTTACATATTTTTTACATTTTTAAATGTAGTTAATTGTTTAGAAGCGTTTGCGGCCTGTTTCAAATGCGGAAGATGATCAAAGTTTTATTTGAATACTTTTCGCATCAAAGCAAAAACACAGGATGAGCCGCTGCATCCGTGTCTGTTTACCTGTAGAAAGTTTTCACCAATCCATCCTCTGTTTACACCCGCAAAAGACTTTGTCAACCAGAGAACGCTTCGAACGATATCCGGCAGGAACCACTCAATGCGGAAAAACTGAACTGAAAGTGCTGCCGTTTAATGGGGAATTAAGCGTTTGAATCGCATAAATATTTACAAAACCGGGCAAACAAAGTCGTGGGAAACAACAATAACAACTTAAGAGGTTTATAGTTAAATCAAAAAAAAAAAGAAAATAATATTTTGTTTGTGTATTCGAATTCGGGGTTCTTTTTTTGTTTGTGGGCCAAGCAACACGTGATCGTAATCAAAAGAGAGAGAGCGAGAGGGAGATTGGAGATCATTTTGAGATCTAAGCAGCAAATTGCACACACACATTCGAATATGTAAATATTTAAACAAAATGTTGGTCAGCCAGTGGCTGGCGCTGGAGGGGGAGAGCATGGGATAGAAGTTTAACTAGACGGCATCATTTTCGGGGCAGCAACTCTTGTGTAAATATTTGGAAATAAACGAGATGCACGGTGAAAAAGAAGGGTTTACCTTTTGGGAAAATGTGACAAATTCGTGCAGAAAATATATTAAAATTCTTCGTTTAAATGCTTGGAATATTCATAAATCTTTCCTTAAAAAATTTAGCCCATTTTTTCAAGTGTACTCTTTGCTCTCTCTCCCTTTCTTTGGTCTGGCCTGTTTGATTATTTATTGTCCGCAAACGCGAAAGGCGGACAGCAAACTGTTTAATAATCAGTGGGCGTGGCATCGCATTTAGGTGCAATTGTTTGCCTTTACCAGTTGTTGTAGGTCAGTGTGCAAAAACAAATCCAAATGCGGACGCTGCTCCTTCTGCCACTACTACGAGTGTATACAAAAGATGGTTCCATGAGATTATTGTGTGTGTTTAGAGTACAGCGTTTAATTGTTAAATGTTTATTAAAACTACAGTTTAAACAATGCCAAGAGAGCTGCAAAACTGGAGCAGAGAGAGAGAGAGAGAGAGCAACAGATTGAGGGCATCAATGGGATTGGTTATGGTTTTGTGATATTTGATTGTGGATCAGCAGCAGCAGCAGCAGCAGCAGCAAGCGACTACCCGTCGTATACATAATTTTGTTTACAAACATCGCCATGGTAGTAAACAATTTTTGGGCCATTTAATAACATTAAGATTCAAAAAATTAAAAGCAAAACAGAGCCCATACCATAACATACCATCGACCGAACTCACGATCTATGCAGACTTATCGCTTTATTATGATTATCTGAACTTGAAAAACGAAACAGAAACAGAGAGAGAGAGAGAGAGAGATGTGGAATGATGACGGCTTTTGTTTGGGAATTCCCTTGGACTATGTTTATTATGACTGTGGCTATTCCTCTGAAGAGGATCACACTCAGGAGCAGATGTGCTAAGCGAATCGATTCCATGATGGCTACTGGATCGGAGCGGAACTGTTGACCCAGTTATGGGTGACGCACATGGAGCGCGATGTGTGGCCGTTTGGTCAGTGCATTGGCTGGAACGCGGCTATAAATAATTCGACATAAAGACAAGATGTCGTACCGGGAAATGCAAAAATAAAACCTGACAGGGATGCCGTGTCCGGTGGGAGATTGTGCGATTTGTTTGAGATTTTTTGCTATTTATAAATATATTTTTGACCAAATTACTGCCTGACTGAGTCATCAAAGTGCTGAGCAGAAGGATCAGCATCTAGTTAACACCTTACTCGGAATTGGAAGCACCTTAATAACGTTCATCCATTGATCATTGATCATTGATCATGTTTTCTGGGTAATACCAAAGCAATTAATAATTTCTCGCTACAGTTCCAGGGTCCATGATCTATTGGGGCCTGTTTAATTTATTCCTCACTCGACGATAAATTCCTGCAACCGAAAACAGCAGGCAACAAAATAAAAGCGAACAATAAGTAGAAGTAATAATAATCAAAAGTAAAATTAATTTATGGCCGCCAAAAACCGCAAGAAAAATGCAGAAAAGTGAAAAATATCTTTACGCTCCTCCAATGGCAACTGGGGAAAAAAACTCGGAAATTGCTTTGGGGCAATTCGTGGAAAATGGCGAGTGGCTTGCTATGCCAAAAAAAAAATCTCCACAGAGATTAAAATATCTTTCAGGCTGGCAGAAAATAAAAGTAGAACCCCAACGGCATGAATTTTCCATACCAAAATATTCGATTTTCGCCCCCCGTCCGTTCGATTTTCTCAATCTGATTGCCCTGACGCCTTCGACAAATAGAATTTCGTGAAATATAAACAAAACTCCGCCTCCGTGTGTCTCTCTCTCCCACAAAATGTATCTGTATCTCTTTGGAGGTTTTCTTGCTTTCGTTTTTGGGGAATGAATTGAAACGTTGCGTTGCCCCATGCGCTGGCTCTCTCTCACTCACTCTCGCGCAGAGGCAGAACGTCGCCATCACGGTCGCGTCGGCGTAGTGCTGACAGCAATGGCGGCACTCACGGCAGGGGAGGGAGCGGGGTGCGTCCCGTGATCTGGCAGAACGGAGAACAGAGAGAACGACTAAATCAATTAACAGCTCGTTTCGAATGCCGCCAGCAGCCAGCCAGCAGCCACTGCGGCTTCCTTTTCCTTGGAATCCGTAGACCAATTCTGTTTTTGGGTTGTTCGATATTACGGCGCATCTCTGGGTTTTTCCCGGCTATTTATTAACTGTTGACTGCACACAAAGCACACAGCGGGAGCTAAAACTCAAGGTATTTTGATCGGAAATGAATGAATTCCGTGGGTTAAACTTAAACCAAGAGAAATAACAGAAACTAGAGTTGCTTTTTCCACTTTTAAAGTTCCTATTGGATAACGGGGTTTTCTTTTAAGTTTACCTTTTGCATGCCATTGCCGCTCTCCAATAATAAAAGTCATAAAACTGCAAGCATTGAGCAAGCTCATTCCAACGGCAGCAAGAGAGCCGAATAAGAAACACACACAGACAGAAAGAGAGCAAAGCGAGAGAGAGAGAGAGAGAGATCCACGAGAGAGCGCGGGCGTTTGCTTTGCGTAACTAAAAAAAGAATTCCGTTCAAGTGGCGGCGGCGGTGGCGTCCAGCCAGCCAGCAGAGGGATGCGCTGCATTCACTCGATCGAACAGAGCCAAAGTGAACGGTTCATTTAACGGGACCACGGAACGGTGTATCGGTAGACACGTAGAAACTAAAGCACAACGAATCTCTCTCTCTGTCTCTCTCTCGCTCTCGGAAGGAGTACGTACCTGCGCGAAGCGAAATATTGAAGGGAAAAAGTTGTTGGTTAGAGTGAACCATAAAAAAATGATAAAAAGTGAAGAAGTGTCCGATTTGAATGGTCGCTCGGCCATGAGTGTGGACCAGCTGGGTGGTGGCTCCGGCTCCTACTACCATCCACATCCCTTCACCCACCCACATCCGCATCATTCCCATCCGCCCAGCCATTCCGTGCACCTGTATCGTCCGGGGAATCTGCTGCCACCCGGCCCGGTTGGTGGCTATCAGACGGCTGGCATACTCGGCGGCGGGGAGTCGCCCACGGAGATGATCGACGAGAAGCCAAACATCGAGTACATGGAGCGCAAGTACTACATGGATACCAATGGCATGGCCACGCCCACCTCCCAGCACTACAGCCTGAATGCGCTGCACAGCATGGGAACGCCGCCGTCCTCGTCCAGTCCCATACCCCCATACGGTGCACTGATGACGGCCCACACCCATTCGGCGGGCTCCGTGTCGCCGAACTCCAGCTCGAAGACGCCCACGGATCAGGAGATGCAATACGTGAGCTCATCGTCGGTGAAGGCGCCACCACAGCCCATGAACCACCAGTACACGTCGACCATTAAGTACTGCTCGAACAACACCATTCTCAGTGCCAATGATTATCAGCTGATGACCAGCCACGAGGTGGATCCACAGCCACAATTGCAGCACCACCAACCACAGCCGCAGCAGCAACAGCAGCAGCAGCACCACGAGCATCATGAGCATCATGAGCATCAGGAGCAGCACTCGCCACAAGTTGGTGTTTACGTCACGTATACACGTATCTCTGCCTCGCCCACGCAGGTCATCAGCAATGCCCACGGCATGTCCGTGCCGAATTACTCCAGTGCCAGCTCCTCGCCAGCCAAGTCGCTCAATGGCTCTGACGCCTCGCCACCGGCGCAAGCCATCAGTCAGGGCAAGTCGGGGCAGAGCAGTGCGAAAAGCCAGGATGCAGCCACGCCGGATACCACCAAGAAGTCGGGCACTCGTCGCCCGGAGAAACCTGCCCTGAGCTACATCAATATGATTGGACACGCCATCAAGGAGTCGCCCTCGGGCAAGCTGACACTCTCCGAGATCTATGGCTATTTGCAGAAGAGGTGAGCTAAGGGGTTCCATTCGTGGCATAAACTGCAAGCTGATGCTCAGAAGACCTCTAGAAATAGGGCTAAGGGATAAGTTGTGCATCTGCATCTCTAGTTCAGAGAAAATTCATTAGCTGGGACCCACAGTAATGATCTTCCAAACTCTTCCAAGTGTCTCTTGGAGTTACTTTTCCGCGTAACAAATACCAAAGCTGGCCCGTCACTGCCTTCTCAAGCTCTCGAATAACACGCGCTGGCACACGGAGTAGACGTGAATGTGAAAATGTAGAACCAAAGATAAGAGGGGGAACGGGACTGGAGCCTAATGGCGATATCGACACTGGGAACGCGTATCCCCGAGCCAGCAGACACACACACACACACAGGCAGCGACGATCAATGTCGTTGGGGGTTTTATTTACTTGGCTGCCTGCCCCCTTAGTGGCTCCAATGCGCATCCTTCAGATACGAGTATCTCGTATTTCTCGGCGGCGTGTTTGGATTTTGATTTTGATTTCGATTGCGATTTCGGCGACGAGACGGAAATCCACTTGAGCTGTGTCCGAGTGCCAGGCAGACGAAGCCATGCGTGAGAGGCTTTTAAGCTGACATCGTTTGATTGTTGTCCCCTCACGAAATCACAATTTTTAATTGAGTTTTTTTTGCGAGCCGCAGCCAAATACATAAATAAACGACCAATTGTCAACTTTTGTCTTTGGGCTTTCAGCTACGAGTTCTTCAACGGACCCTATGTCGGCTGGAAGAACTCGGTGCGGCACAATCTCAGCCTGAACGAGTGCTTCAAGAAGCTGCCCAAGGGCATGGGCGTGGGCAAGCCGGGCAAGGGCAACTACTGGACCATCGATGAGAACTCGGCGCACTTGTTCGAGGACGAGGGCAGCCTGAGGCGTCGTCCGCGTGGCTATCGCTCCAAGATCAAGACCAAGTCGTATGCAGGACACACGAATGGCTTCTACGCGGGCAGCTATGGTGATGCGGGAATGGTGAGTAGTGCACGGACACAGCTCCAAGACACTGTCCTAAACTGAACTCTCTCCTGCAGGACAATGCCAACTTTTATGCCTCGCCCGCTTATGGCAGCTATGACTACAGTCCGGCGCCCAATGGCGTCGCTCCGGCCGGCGCTCAGGGCTTTGGCGATGCCTGGAATGTGCATGCCGCACACACTGGCACTCCGGGTGTGGGCATTGGCGGTCTGCCGCAGTACTCGAACATCTCCTGCCTGACGGGGGGCAACAATTTGAATGGATCCTCCACCCCGCCAATGGCTCACTCTGCCCTGGGCATGGGCTCGGGGCCGAGCGCCTCTCCAGCTGGAACTGTGGCGGCGCTTCAAAGTGATTATGCGCCAGCCGCCAGTCTCGTGGCTGCGGGCTATTCCTATGCAACAAGTGGCAGTGGCCTGGAGAACGGTGAGTGCAGAAGGGAGAAGGGCTTGGGATGGGGCCAGCAGCAGTGCCTGGGTGTTCGCGTCAATCAGGGTCATATAATTGCTGACGGTTCACAGCTCGGATTACCGCCTCAAAGTCGGAGGCAGCACAACATATGGTAATCCATTCCACGGGCTGCTCTACTCTGCCTGTTCCGTTGATGAACTTTTTATAGTTGCCGCCGCTGCGTCGCGACGCAGTGTGAATTTTAGCGCCTTGTCCATAAAAGTACAAAAAGAAGACTTTTTCCCACTTTAATCGGTTTCTTTCTCGCCCGGCAGGTCTCCGCTCCCTAACGCTGCAGCAGCTTCCCGGCCTGTCCACCATTCAGCATGCTCAGGCTCAGGCGCAGGCGCAGGCACAGCACCACCATCAGCATCATCATCATCATCATCATCATCATGGATCCATGACGCCACCGCCATCGCAGTCGGGCAACCATGTGATCGATCACTCGCCCATTGATCGCAAACCGGTTTACCTGCCGCCCATAACTCCGCCCCCCACAGCGGTGGCAATCAATGGCAATGGCAATGGCAATGGCGTTGGTGGCTACTACGATGCGCTCAAGTATGCCAATTAGCCACGGGAGTGACCCCATAAATATTACCTCAAAGGATAATCATCAGCTTAATTAGGCTCTAAGTAGTGGCAAAAAAAAGATAGAACAGCAATAAAGAATATCTAAATAATAAATTATGTATTAGATTTAGCAATAAATGCAACAAAACATTTATAAACAAGACATACAGACATACTACAAACAGCGAAATTGAACACCAAAAAACTATCAGAGAGAGTTCTTTATTCTCAAATAAATAAATCTTGACCTTTGGCTAACAATGTGACTTGGCAATTAAAGGCAATTTAAAGGCACTAAAATACCTATAGCTAATTTTTGATTAAACCAACGGCAGGGCTTCTATTGCGTTTATTTCCTTCTTTCCAAATTCCGTTTCCCTCCACGAAAAAGTAACTTATTTTGTCTCAATCGATAGATTAATCGTTATTACCTATCGTTTCAGGGCGCAGTTCCAGTGCAACTCGGCAACACTAAATCAAAAGTAAATCAAAATCACTACTTATAAAACTACTATATTTGTTGACATTTATTTGGCTTCCCAATTGATTGATCAGCTTATATATGATATACATTTTGTGGCATAAATTAAAGCAATTTAGCATTAAATGCATTTCTTATTATGTGGAAAAATCACAGTTACGGTTCAGTGTCGAAGCGAAAGCCCAGCCACGGTTTTCCAAGCCTTGTTGGGTTTATCTTACTCTGTTCTTTGTACATTTTGCACGTGCTCTCCACGACTTTAATTTTAAATTGTTCAAAATACGGAGAATTCCCTGATGGAAGCCCCACAGAACGAGGAAACTGCAGTTCCTCCAGCGAAGAAGCTGCTGCAGAGGGTAGCAAAGTGAGGGGGAAGATTGACTTCCAAGAGGCTTCTTGCTGCTTTTGGGACAGAAAGAGAGCGTCCTCCGACAGTGAGTCTGCCCAGAGAGTGTTCGTTGCGGCGCTCGGCCTGAAGCCCGTGAAGTACGTCGATTGGCGACACCTACATTTGCTTTGGCGAAACTACCCGAACAGCCTTGGAATGAAGCCTTGGTTTCAAAGGTAGCTGTCGAGTCTCCCCGACTCTATTTATTATTTTTGTACCATTAGTGATTGATTTTAATAAAATAAATGTGTTTTATTTTGGCATTTTTGATTGTTTTCTTAGTACTTTGATCCAATTAATAGAATGAAACGGTTTTAAAATCAGTGCTGTAAAACGCACGAACATAGCATATAGAACAGCCAAGAAGAGAACCACACCGAACCGAGTCTAGCGGAGACGCCAACCAGCGTAGGTGTCGCCACAGAAACAGAGAGCTGCCAGACAGCTGCAATCAATAGATTTGTATGAAAATCACAAATGGCTCTGGCGAATGGAAGGAATCACGTTTAAAATCACACAATAAATCACATCATTTCAAATGCAACCCAACTGCAGCTGAGTTTCCCATCGTTGCGCCCTTCTATTGCACTTTTTCTGAGTTCGAGCCACACGAACTTCTCCGTTGCATCGGTGCAAATTTTGTAGCTCCTTGTAGTGCACAGATCACGCATCCAATTCCATCTTAATTGAACCACAATACAAAATAGATAACAACTTAAGCCCACAGCCAGTGCACAGGCGACAAGGTAATCTGCTTAAAGGCTGACCATATTTATGACATATTTTAGGCACAGGCACAGGCCCAAGCAAACCAATCTCATTGTCCGAAAGATCAACAATCCAATTATTCTGTTAATTGTCTCACCTTTATGGGCAAATTAAAATCCTGCACAGAGTCAAATGGACCCACAGACCGCAGCTAGCAGCTCGCAGCTCGAGTCCAGGCCCAAAAGGTGACCATTGTCCTTCCTCCGACCGAGAGAATGGGCAGCAGCAATCGCATCAAGAAGTCGTCGCCGTTGATCATTATCGAAGGAAGGACGAGACGGGGACACAGCTAACCACAGACACAAAGCAGGGACAGAGACAGGGACAGGGTCGGGCAATGGGATTGGGATTGAATCTCAGCTGAAAAGCCAAAGACAAACACGAAAAAAAAGGGAAAAACGGCAGCCGGGCCGAGGCGAAACGAAGTTTTGAGTGAAAAATTTTACAGTCAAAGGATAATCGGGATTAAATCTTCTTGAAAAGTTAATGTTTACACACGCACCTACCGTTGGCGATGAGCGAAAAGAGAAAAAAAGATGCAAAAATTATGAAAATATTGTCACAAGTGCAGAGCCAGCAAGGCCCAGGCCAGCACAGCCAGCCAGTGCAAGGACTTGGGCCAGAGTCGAGGTAGGATCCGGGCAGGACAATTGCAGGCGGCAATCAAAACATGCAATTGTCCATTTCGGTTCGTTACGCCTCGAATCGAATCGCAGGACTCTCCTCTGGAGCTCTCTGAGGCCGAGCCGTCGTAAGAGGATTTGCGCGTCAAGTAAACACACGAAACAGGACGAGAGTCCGTCTGGGTCTGGCTCTGGCTCTGGCTCTGGCTATACGATAGGCTGCTGCAAGCCAAATCGAAGATGCAGCAGCATCAGCAGCAACAGCCTGCATAAATAAATAAATAAATAAAATGATTTGAGCATTTTTATTTTCGCATTCCAGCAAAAAAAAAAAAAAATGGGAGAAAACGAAAACCAAACCGAACCGAGAACATTTTTCTTTGCGTTAAAACAAACAACGTTGTGGGCCTCTTCGTTTTCTTCTTTTTTCTTATATTTTTTTTAACCACAAAAATCGTTTGTTGCACTCTTATTTATTTTAAATTTATGCGAAAATTAAAAACGTTTTTCGCAAGGATTTTCAGCTGTCGAATGTTTTGATAGACGAGCCACAACGAATATTGTATTCGTTATGGCCACAATCGAACAAAAATACAGAGACCAAACCGAACCGAACCAATCCGTAGCCCGTAACTCGTATCTGCTGTGCATTTCCTTTGCCCATAAATGTGGAAATGTGTGGAAATGATGGAAAGATTTTCCAACAAACTCCCTTCAGCATCTCGAGTTTGTCGCGCGTATTTCCCCGCAACAAATAAACAGAACAAGAAATAACATGGCAGCGTTTATTTATTAAATAAACACTAGACCAGGCCCACGACTGGAGTTTTGAATGGAGTTCCCAACTGCCTGGTTAGGTGTTTCATGAATGAAATCAATCGCAAAGGGGAAAAATATTGTTTGCTTTAGGCCGGCTTGCAGGTAGCTCTGTGGGGTAGGGAATATCTGCTGGATATATCAATAATTTATAGCTCAATGAACTGATTGAAGGCGGGAGCTTCTAGCTAGAGAGTTTCTCCCCATGGGTGTGGACCTCTCTTTATCATTAACTTCACTTCTTGGAACACTTTACTCACTCATCACTTAGCCAAAGAGTCCACACCCCGAACACGCGCTCGCAAGCCCAGCAGCCACTGGCAGGGACAACACCCACAACCAGCGGGATGGCAACCACAAAAACCGCAGGACACGCGCAGAATCATCATCATCATCATCATCATAACCATAAATATGATGATCATAATCAATGTGGAAAAACCACGGAGCAAAAACAGAAGCCACATGAAGGATTGGCATTGGGATTGGGCATAAGAGTCTGTCAGGTATTCGCTGGCTAAGCCAAAGGTCTGCCTATGAGCGGCTGGGAAAAACCCCAGCAAAGACTCGAAATTTCATTAAGAATTCCCGCGGCGCGCATTAAAGCCTAAACATGCCTAAAGAAGCCAGCCGCAAAAGTTTTCCAGAGTGAGAGAGAGAGATGTGGATGGATGGATGGAATGGCTGATCAATGCCTAAGCATTGGATGATTAGCATCCGGTGGCCAGGGAAGGTCCTATGCCAGGTAGTCAGTCCGGACTTAGCGCCGGCGTAAAATTGTTTGAATTTCCGCTGCTTATGACCGGAAGATTTTGGCCGCATGATTATGATTATGATTAAGCTAATGGCGGATATTTCCCCAGCCCAATCCAGAACATTGGACAGCAGCAGCCCCTGCCACAGAGCATTTCCCAGGAATAACACAAAATGTGGCAGAGTGTGGCTCTGTGGCTACAACTAATCTGCTAAATTGTCTAGGCAAAATGGAGATGCAACAAAAAACTGCATGGAGTGTAGGACATATCTACATGCATGTATGTAGCATGTATGTAATGGCATAATAAGCTCTGAACCATATACAAATCATACATTTTAATGAGTGCCGAGTGGCAACCCCCGCTGACAACCCCAATCATTGGCAACCCCAACCACTGAAATTTACCGCAAAGTGCAGTTTCGTGCAAGCGAGAGCTCGTGCTGCATAGCTGCATCTCGCTCTATCAATCTCTCTTGCTGTTAGCCACGCCCACTGTTCAGTGCTGCGCAGTCGTTCGCTCTGTGTGTGTTTTCGTATTCCCTTTTCATATTGGTCGTGCTCTGCCGCTGCCGCTGTCTCTGCCGCTGCCGCATGCATATTCATAAGAGAGCAGCAGCAGCAGCAGCAGTGACTGTATTGGTGTGTCTGTGTGCGGTGTATCCGTGTCTGTGTGTTTATCTGTGGCCAGAGTATGCGCATATTTGAAAGATTGAAACCGCTTTATCAGCATTTTTACGGCAACATATTTTCTTCAATTCTGCCTCAGCCTTTCGTTGCTCCTTTTTTTCGGGTTTTCTCTTCTTTTTTTTTGTGGAAATTGTATTTTTCTTGCTGCTTAAATCCGTACCGTCTTCCTCAAGTGTCTGATTAGGTGCACTCCCCTGCACTTTAAAATAAATATTATTCTGCAGGATTACTCGCTGCCCGCCTGCTGCCCCTCTGCAGCAGGAATTGCTAAAATTTAATAATAGTAGCCCAGGCATGAGTTGGTTGCCACATGTTCAACCTCCCCCCAGTGGCATGTGTTGCAAATGGCAAACGAAGCGTTTGTCAGCGGTGTCAACGTGCCGTTGAATGCCTCAAATTGAGCGTGTCAAATGTATGGCGGAGTCAGTTCCCAGTTGATGGCACTTTTTATATGTAAATATGTACTCGGATGTCATTAGAATAAAGGCAGAAAATATGTTGCCCAAATTGACACTTTTAATGCGGCAAAGAGCGTGTCGCAAATTGGCATTGGACTGTTGTCAAGGCTCAAAGTTCAAAGAACTTTCATGGAACATTTCATAGCATTCATTCCCCATAGCCAAAACCTCTGCCTGCCGCTTTTTTCCGAAGTTTTCCAACAGCAAAATCTAAGTTTTGCTTAAAGAAATTTTGAGCTTAAGCAAGGCAAAGTTAAGCACTTAAGTGACAGTTAATTAAAGCAACTAAAGCTGCCACCTACAAGTACATTGTCGCTTATATCCATACATCTTTTTGCATCCACTTTCACTGCCCTTTTTTTTGGGAACAAAAACCGAGAAATGTTAAGTTGCAGTTGGGAGAAACTAAACTAATATTTTCATAGGTCAAATGAGGTGGGGGTTGTCTGCAGCTAGAGACACAGATACAGCTACAGATGCGAATTTACACAGATCCGATAGATAGCGAGATGACAGATGCTGCTGCTGCTGCTGCTGCTGCTGCAACGGAATGGGGCAGGGACAGGCACCCGGCGGACAGACAGGCAATGGCAACTCCGTAAAAATAACATGAGCTCTGTGCGAAAAAAAGGAGACAGAGAGAGACACACACAATCACAATCACGGCGCCAATATCGAAGACAGAAAATTGTTAAATCAGCAGGAGGACACACACAAAAAAAAAATCGGGAAATGGAATGCGCAAAAATGGAGCACAGTAGTCCGGAGTGGAGTCGTCGTCGTTGCCTCATTCGAATTTCAAATGCAAGGCAGGAGGAGGAGAGGGAGGGGAGGAGCACGCTCTGGACTGGACACACACACAAACTCACACACATGATTACCATTTGGATGCGGATTCAGCAGATCCAGCTGCAGCGCAGTGCCCGACATCCTTTGCCCGCTGTAAGATCACATGCGAAAAATTATGTTAAAACAATAAAAATATTTGTCAAAATAATGCGATTGCGTTAATAGAGCCAAATATTATTCTTGTATCAATTACAAACACAGACAGAGAGACACAGAAGAAGCAGCAAGAGAGATAAAGAGAGAGAGAGAGAGAGAGACGGGAAACTGACTTCATTTCAAATGCAGACCGCAGACTTCTTTCTCGTATAGCAACAAAAAGGGTTCGAAAAAAACTTACGCCAGTAAGCAGTTACTTTTTTCATTAAGCAAAGAGAGCATACTACACACATCTACATACTTTCATACATATTTACATATGCCCGCGTGTGTGTTGCTGTCTCTAATAACCAGACAAACACTGCGAACACTCGCCTCGCCTCGCCTCGCCTCTCCGCTGGCAAACACGCACTGAGCGCCCTTGCCCAAATAAACACACACAGAACTCGGCTAAATTTACTTTAAAGCTGACAAAGTCAATAAAAAATATTGTCTCAATAAGCAAAATGCGTAAAAACAGCAGAAAAAAAACAAGAACAAAAACTAAATGATGGCTGCAAAAAAAGACAACAAAACCGCAACAACAACTGAGGGCAAGGACTGCACAGGGGGGGGACAAGTGGAAGATGAGTTCTTATATTTGTACTTGGGGGTTAGCAGGTCACTGAACGGGAGTTGAGGGATGTGTGGCATAAAGGGAAGACATAATTAAAGAAGAGTTGGAGTAGCTTGAAAGTTGAAGGAAAACAGAGAAACATAGCGAAAGGTTCGACTGTAAATATCTACTATTTGCAGCCTAAATAAAGTGCAATTTTGTGTTCTTTTATTTCATGTCTCACGTTTCTTTCTCTGACAACTTTCTTTGTCGCTGTTTCCACTGCAGTTTGACAGCCTCTGCAATTTGCTACACAATTTGAATATGACCAACATCTTGGGTTACTGACCAAAAGGATTCCGCAAATTAAAGCGCCCCCAGGGACAGAAAATTGCCAAATATTTAATTCCTTTTCTTGGCCGCAAGCGCAAAATAAGCTGCAGCTATGCTGCCAGTCACTTATCCCATTTGTCGGTTTCCACCCCTAACTGGGGTGGGGAAACCAACTTTAAGCTGAAATCGAAAAAAGTTTTGGCCATTAATTTATGCCAGCATAAAAGTAAGAGGCGCACAGCAGAGCAGCCACCCACAAAAGCTGCCACCCACTTGTACCGTTGGCTTGCCCAGGTGCCACAGCCACAGCCACAGCCTCAGCTCGCTCGCTCTCGCTCTCTCTCTCTCTCTCTCTCGCTCTGCCAGCTCTGCCAGTGGGTGCGAGCGGCAGCGACGTTTGCCTAGGCCGTATTTTAAGCATTAGTTTGAACAACAAAAACATGCAGCAAGGGGGGTGGGGAGTGGAATGGCAGCAACTATTTTCCCAGCAGAGCGGCAGAGCGGCAGCGACAGAGTTTTCCCATTTCCCTGTAAGAGAGAAGAGGCGTAGCAACAGAAAATCATGAATGGCGTCCCCCAGATACTTTTGTATCTGTGTGCAGGAGTGTGGCTGTGTGTGTACTTTTGGCTGTGGGTCTTCACTTACTGACTGCCGCGGCACGTATTGTTTCCAGCCATTCGGTGGTTGGCCACACTCACACACACACACACACACACAGACGGGCAGACCGCTGCCGCTGCTGCTGCTGCTGCTCTCTCTGCTCTGCTCTGCTCTCTGCTCTGCTCTGCTCCGCGTCGCTGCGACTCGAGCTGTGTGTTATTTCAGTTACACAGATTCAGTATCCGACGTGTTACTATAGCGAACGGTTCGTTCCAACGGTATCTCGCTGCTCATTACACATACATAAACAACCATACCTGCGTGTGTGTGTGTGTGTGTGTGTGTGTGCTGTACATATATCTAAATACAGCCGAGTCTTGTGCAGCTTTGACTCTTGTTTGAGCAAATATTATTAGAACAAATAGCAGACAGAAAGTGAAGTGCAAAAAGAGCAAACCAAAAGCACACCCAGAGGTGTGTGTGTGTGCGTGTGCGTGTGTGCGTGTGTGTGTTTGTTTGTGTGTAGTGTGCAATCCTGCATCCTCCAGCCATAATGCACACTTTATTCAGCGATCAGAACTCCTTCTCCCGCCACTATGCCCAAACGGCCGCCGGCTATAGCTCCGCCTCGGCGGTGGCAGCGGCCAGCAGTGCCTCAGCGGCGGCAGCCGCCCACTATGCCTACGATCAGTACTCCCGTTATCCGTACTCGGCCAGTGCCTATGGCCTGGGTGCCCCGCATCAGAATAAGGAGATCGTGAAGCCGCCGTACTCCTACATCGCGCTCATAGCCATGGCCATACAGAATGCGGCGGACAAGAAGGTGACGCTGAATGGCATCTATCAGTACATCATGGAGAGGTTTCCCTACTATCGCGACAACAAGCAGGGCTGGCAGAACTCCATCAGGCACAATCTCAGCCTCAACGAGTGCTTCGTGAAGGTGGCGCGGGATGACAAGAAGCCGGGCAAAGGCTCCTACTGGACCCTCGATCCCGACTCCTACAACATGTTCGACAATGGATCGTTCCTGCGTAGGAGACGCCGCTTCAAGAAGAAGGACGTGATGCGCGAGAAGGAGGAGGCCATCAAGCGGCAGGCCATGATGAACGAGAAGCTCGCCGAGATGAAGCCCCTGAAGCTGATGACCAACGGCATACTGGAGGCCAAGCACATGGCCGCCCACGCTGCACACTTCAAGAAGGAGCCGCTCATGGATCTGGGCTGTCTCAGCGGCAAGGATGTCTCCCACGCGGCCATGCTCAACTCCTGCCACGACAGCCTCGCGCAGATGAACCACCTGGCTGGGGGTGTGGGTGTGGGTGTGGGTGTGGGTGTCGAGCATGCCGGCTTCACGGTGGACTCCCTCATGAATGTCTACAATCCGCGCATCCATCACAGCGCCTATCCGTATCACCTGAACGACGACAACCTCGCGTCGGTGGCCAGCAGTCAGATGCATCATGTGCACCATGCGGCGGCCGCTCATCATGTCCAGCAGCTGCGGCATGTGGGGCATCCACTGACACCCGGCGGTGGTGGTGCAGCGGGCGGTGCCCACAGCAGTGGGGCTGCTAATGGTGGCCTACAATCCTCGGGACACTCACCCACAACGATCTCAACGCCGCATGGACCGGCGCATGGGGGTTGGTACACGCCGGAGACGCCGCCCTCGGAGCCCATACCCAATGGCGGACAGCAGGGCACGCCCACACACCCCGGACACACGAACAACCCGAACCACAACAACAACAACAACAACTCGAGTGTGCACAACAACAACAACAACCACAGTCACAGCCACAGCCACAGTCACAGTCATAGTCACAGTCACAATGGAGGCTCCTCCGTGCTGACGAGCAGTCCCAGCTCCGCCTTGGGTTTCCGCGACATGATCTTCGAGCAGAACCAATCCTGCCAGCTGGACTCGGGCAGTCCCACGGGCAGCCTGCAGTCCGCCAGTCCGCCAGCCTCCGCGAGCGTGGCCGCAGCCTCGGCAGCAGCGGCAGCGGCGGTCATCAGCAGCCATCATCATCATCATCATCATCATGCGCTGAGCGGGAATCTGGGGCAGCTGGGCCAGCTGGGGCAGCTGAGCAACCTGAGCCACTATCGGCCACACATGGGCCACTACCAGGAGTACGGCATCAAGTACGGTGTCTAAGGGCGGGGAGAGGGTTGAGGGATGTCCCGGCTGTCTCTCTCGCTGTAATCTCTTGTATATTCCGTGTAAATATATTTCCAAGCACGATCCACAGCAGCTCCTCGCAAAAGTATCTCAGCAAATGCAGCAAACTGTTTCACACCCGGCAAAAGTTTTTAGTTGTTAGTTGCTAATATTAAACATAATGCTAATAATACTATTAATCATAATGCCTAACTATTGTAATTGTTATCACTGTAGCAAGTAAATATCTAGGGACACACTCCGCCGCCTGCTCATGGCACATTGCGAGGCATTTTCGGCATTAATTCATTAATTAATAGCTTAGATATCACAGCGCAAACTTAATTATACAACCCATAGCCCCTAGCACACGTAAGCAATAATAAATTATACAAATTCAATTCATAAATATGCGTATAATATATGTTTAATTGTAAACCAACCAAACAACAACAAACAACAAACGAACAAACGAACAAAAGTGTATTGAAAATATGTTAAAAATATCAAAAACAAATTGCAATTGGTTTTATTTCGCATTGGCTTAGCCAATGGCTTATCAGTGGTTATCGCAGTCCAAGTTGTATTCCAAACCATACCTTTCCCTCGAAACTCGATAGCGCTCAAAGACAGAATTCCTAGATATAACAAAATATTTATGCAACGAGGTTTCCATTTCAACTGCTCCATGAAGTGAGTCATGAGGGGAAGTTTAGTGGGAAATGGTGTTAGGAGGAAGATGAACCTCCGGGCATTGAAAGCTGATCGATAGAGATTCGCTTTATTTATTCTATTCATTCTTGGAGTTGGGCATTTTATGCTACCAAAATTCATGGACTTCTGCACATCGTAAGGCGATCGTTTAAGAACCCAAATTTCTGCGACTTTAAGCGAAGCCAGCCCCAAAAATTCTCTGACAGTTCGCAGGCAATCTTTGTGCTTTGCTGCTTTGAGTATTCCTCGATTCATTGGAAGATAATGTTAGCTTTCACTGCTGTCCAGAGTCTAGTCTAGCCGCAGCCACAATGCTACACAAATTACAAATCTTTAGCTAAGAAAACTATAACTTAGGGCTCCCAATTGGCCAACAATCGCAGCAAATTGGTAGAAAGTAAAACACCAAAAAACAACCTCAGAGCTTATTAGCCAGCAAATCAAATCAGTTACCCAACCAACCAAGAGCCCAGAGATCGTGTGGAGCCATTGATTGCCAAAATGCCAAAAATATTGCTGCCACTGCCGCTGCTGCTGCTGCTGCTGATGATGATGATGATATTGAGGAGGAGGCAGCCTGTCATGGTCTCGTCTTGAGTCGCCCATTGTCTCGGCTGTCATGTTCGATCCGCGACGCCATTGTCACTTGAGTAAGCCTCCGCTTGGCGCCACTGTGGCATTGAGATCACCAGCACTAGACCGAGCAGACAAGCAGATCTCCGGTTCGCTATTGATGTTGCTGTTGCGGGGCTAAAACTCTGCTCAGGTGTAGCCCTGTACGCAGCTTGTCCAAGGGCTCCACATTGCGAGTTGCTGTTGCCTTTGTTTTCAATGGCGAAAGGGGCTTGACATTCCTAACTTATGTATGTGCGGGATACCTGTGTGTATACCTGTCTGGGTGGCTATTGAGTGTGGGTGCGGAGGGAGTCATGCTGCTCCAGTGCCACGCTCGAAAAGTGTGCCAAAGTAGGCCTGAAAGTGAGCTTCAAACTGGCAGTTGGCAGTGGATGAGACAACACCAAGCACTGAGCTACGAAAGAGATAAGAAAGTGGCATTTAATGGGTGGTTAACTTACAAGATCCGGAAGCAGCTTCACTTTGTTTTAGAACCTCCAATTGGGCACAAAAATGATCTTAAACTACGATGTAGACTGAAGGTTTTCCCCATTTGGACTTCCTATTTTTAAACCCTACTAATTTCTTCAAATTCTAAACTATATTCACTGTTGCTTAGTGTTTATATTTTGCTGTTGTTTAGTGTTTATTTTGCTCCTGCTGCACAGTGTTTTGGAGACAGCGTCGGGGGTTTTGGTATGCAAATTCAGCATTTTCGAGCCTCTCTGCTGGTGCGGCTGCTGTTGCTACGTCCATTCGGTGTCAAAAGCAACAAAATTAAATGCGAAAACAACAAAAAAATAAAACCAAAAAAGAGCAAGGGAGAGAGTGAGTGAGAGAGAAAGAGAGTTGTTGGCTGTGACAGCCGTCGCCGTCGAGTCGCAGATTGCGCGGGTGGTCCCCGGCTACGGGTCGGGTCGCTGGTCCAATCTGGGTTCGTGCAGTGGCAAGGAGCAAGAAAAACAAATGAGCTGGCGACAAAATGTTGCACTGTTTGCTTAGCGATAAGGATGTGCACACACACACACACTGAGAGAAACAGAGACACAGAGAGCAGCGACGGAGCATCATGCATGCCGGCAGGACAACAATGCCAAATGTCCAATAATCAAATCGAGTGAGAGAGTGACAATGGAGGCGCAGGCAGGGGGAAGGAGCTGTTTGCAGCTCACAAATATTGACAGCTGTCTGTGGGCACATCGTGGCAGCAGAACCAGCGCCCTGCGATTTACATAAATATTATTGCAAGCCTAATTAAATGCAAGTATTAGCCGGCCAGCCAGTCAGCCATTTGGGGCATGCAACTGCCAGATGCGAGTAGCTGCCATTGTCCACCAGCTACACACTTGTATCTGTATATCTGTGTACTCGTATCTATGACTTGTCACCCGCGAGCGCGATCCTTTTGTAATTAACGCTGCTTATTTTTCGCGTAGCAAAAGCCCAGCCCGAACCCCAGCTGATATTTATTTACCTGTTGGCCAGTTGTGTGTGTGTGTGTGTGTGTGTGTGTGTTGATGACCTGTTATCATTGCCCCGTTATAACAATAAATTCAATGGCCCCAACAATGGCGACAGCCGCCCGCCCAGCTGCGCTGCTTGTCGCCGTTGGATCCCACAGTTGTAGTTGTTCTTGCCACCGTTTGGCCATTGTTTTGGCAGCTGTCGTTGCAATTAACCAGGCTATAATAGACAATGGCTCTAAAGTAAATTTATACGTACTACATGCATACATACATATGTAGTACATAAATACATGACGGCTGTGTAGAACGATTTTCGTGGGAAAAAACTGCCATCAAAGGCATGGCGGGGCACAACAAAATTGTGCACTTCAAATGTAAGCAGCCACAAGATGATTACAATTAAAATTAAAAATGAATATGTACGGCCAACAAGCATGTATGTAGTTAGAGCTGTAGATTACATATGTAGTTAAAATGTACAGCCTTAAGCAGAAGCTGGCAAAATATGTAAAAATCAGCAAACATTAACACCAAAATTAGGCGACACTCAATCATAAATTTCTTATGCGATATAAACAAAGTTTAACCACAAATACATACGGAAAATATGTAAAATATTGTTAACTTTTGTTCTATTCCTCCACCCATATTTGTATGTTCCTGAACTTTCCTTGATCTTTATTGCCTTTGCAACACAATTCCCATGCCAGTGCCATTTTCATGATCAATTTCAGTTTGATTGTTCTGTTAAATGAAAGTTGAAGTTGCTTTTGGTATTGGTTTGGGTGTTGGGGTTTTGGATTGGAGCCACCATTGAGTAAACTTCCGCTGCTCAAACGCTTCCTTGACTTCAGATAAACTGCGAGTAGAGGCGAGTGTGGAGGCCATAAAGCTATGGCCAAGTTTTAGTGCTCAGAACGATGTCTGCGACTGCACTTTTATGGCATTAAACAAACTTTGAGAGCGGAGTAGAGTCGAGTAGAGTCGAGCGCATGTTTTCGAACACTTTTGAAGTTTTATTGAGTTATAAATACGCAGAAAAACGACCAGCCAGTGTAGCGAAAATTTCAAATTGAATTTATGATCGATTTGTGCAGAAACAAAAACGCACCACAAAATGCAGCGCCAGGCGTCGTCGACATTTGAGTAAATGAGGGGGCAGCCAGCAGCCAGAGGGGGCCAGGAAGTTCTTGATTGACTGCTGCTTTGATCTGTCCATCAGATTAGTCATGCTGCCCAGCGCTCAATGAACGATTAAATGGCATAGACAATCCCCCCGAATGGAGTTATCGCCTGGAAATTGTGACTGCTGCTGATGCTTCGTTTATTTGCCTTATCATGGCTTTTGGGGCTTTGATGTCACTTGGGCTACATCATCATTCTTGCCGGGCGATGCTCTGTTTATGCGTCAATCAGGGCCGTTTTGCTTTTTCGGTGGCATTTGAAGCTGCCGCCTGAAGTTGCCAACCGAATCAGTTGAATGCGCTGCGACATAAGCAAATAAATAGACATGGGAGTGCGATGGCTGGCAAATATGTTCCCAAGAATTGCGATTAGCAGAGATCGGATACCACGAAAACAACGCACATTCAGCACTATCAAAGTGCCAGCCAGTTGCCGCCGCTCCTCGTCGTCGTCTTAGGCCGAAAGTTAAATAATCAAAAAAGTGCTCGCATGCCCCATGCCCCATGCCCCATGCCCCATACTAAAATCCATTGTTTATTTTCGATTTTCGTTGGCCGTGTAAATCACGGAAATGATTCGTTCTGGCATTCCTTGGACAGCCCCTAACCAGGGGCAACCCATTCGATGGCCTGCCGCCCGGCCAGACATTTTGTCGACAATTTCCATGGAAGTGGCCATAAATCAATTGCAAAAGCTTTCCTCGATGGCTTTGCCGGAATTTCTAGTAATTATGTTATTTGAAATAAAACATTGAGCAGAAATCCCATAATGCTGGGGGAGAGCGTTGCCTGAGGGCTCTTCCTCTATGGACTGATTTTCCATGAATTGAATTGCGCCAAGCGGTGGGCATCATTCACACTCGCTTCGGCCCTTTCCTCCAAATGCATGAATGAAACGAAAACGAAAACGAAAACCAAAACCAAAACCCAAACCAATCCGAAACCATTCAGCGAAATTGTTCAATAGCATTTCGTAATCCATTCCCGCCCCACGCGGTAACAAGTGTATTGGTGTATTGTTTAAACAATTAACAATAACATAAATGCATGCATAATTACATGGAGAATATATCCAGCAATTACTGCAGGAGTTTGCGCTGGAACGAAACGGAAGCCCGCACCACACGACAGCCGCCAGAGCGTCGTCGTTCCATGATTCCAATGGTTTATTATGGGGGGGAGGGCAACAGGTGCAGCCTGCGCCACTTGACCAATTGATAGCTTCCAATGCTGCAGTCTCAAGTGTCAAAGTTCCTAGGGCCAAGTTGGGACAATCTTCAAGCTGCATTTTTGTGTTTCGTGGCGCCAAGGTGTTTATCGTCGCCAGCAAACTAAACAAAAGTGCCAGCAAATAGTAGCCAGTGGACCTGCAGCAGCATGGACACGGAGTAGAGTTCATTGCGCCACGGGTGCACTGCAGATTTATCGCCCAGGGAGGTGGTAAATGCCTCGATCGGATCAGTTCAGTGCAGCTATAAAACAGACACCCCAAAACGGGTCTGCATAGCGCCAGCTCATGCTGCGACCGCAGCCAGAGACGTCTCGACTCGCACATGGGCAGAGCACTGGCTGCCCTGCAGCAGAGTCCGCTCGCTCCACTTTCTGCGCCTAGTGCCACAATCGATCATCGTCAAGGGCAGACCATCGATGGAACGATGTTTACGGAAATCATTAGCCAGTAACGTGTAATAATTGCACTTGGGCCAAGGCGTGGAACTCATTTAGAAATGAATTGGCAGATAAATCTTTCGGCTGCAGAATGCACAAAAATTTACATAGAAACCATATGGTGGAGTCCCAAGGAGGTGCTAATTTATGGTTACGACAGCAACAGCAGCAGCAGCAGCAGCAGCAGCTTTTTGGCGTTCCAATGTCTGGCCAGTCCGTTTCCAATGATTCCAATCGGTAAATAAACAAGGCTGGGGAGGGGCCCTCGCAAATATGCCAATAACCACCTACGGATCCGGTAAATGAACGCTGCATACGGAGCACGAATACACGCTCATATTTACGAGTACGAGTGAGTATTTTGCGTTGTTTGTGTAACCCAAATTATAAAAACAGAAGCCCACAGCCAAGTGATCATTCATCATTTGTGCTAAGCGATACGGCAACGCTGGATCTCCCAATCGTAGACTACCTACTGACAGTTCCAGATCGATTGTTATTAATTTGTTTGCAAACATATTTCATGCGCTTTGCCCAATTTCATTCAGCGGGAGATCCCAGGCTGGCCTCCCTCCCACTGCCGCTACTTCCACTTCCACTGCTTCTCCTTCTTCTCCTTCTTCTTCTCTCTGCTTTGCTGCACTCATGCTGCGCGTCGAAAAGTCTACGATTTCCGTTGCTCGTATAAATCAACCGAAAGCCAAACGAAGAACAACAACAGCAGCATGGAGAGAGCGCGCGAGAGAGTGAGAGCGTGCGAGCGTACGAACGAGCGCGAGAGAGATTTTTCTTGATTTTTATCTGCGTCTAAGATCTGAGGGCAGGCCAAATTGTTGTTGCTTCGAGTATTTATTTGTGCATAATAAGTTTTTTGAATGCTATCTGCCCGAAAGGGCGGAGCGGGGTGAGGTATCCACTGTGCGGGATTGATGCCTGCCCTGCCCTGGCCTGTCGACATCAAAATACCCCAAACAAATCGTCAGCTCGTCATTTTTCAGACAGTTTTTTCTTCGATTTATTAGTGGGGCTTTTGGTGGTGTGCCTGAGGAAGTGGAGGATAGATAGAACGAATACAGTGCCTAGCGAAGGTATGTGGAAAACTTACTTGTAATCGCTTATAAAAAGCATTCGCACCATTCCTTGAGGTATTCGTAGCAGTCTAAGGCCTGCTTGGAGTTTGCCTTGCAAGCATCCTTTAGCCACTGTATAAACGTTTCCTTGTCCATTTTCAGCACCAAGAAGTGTCCAAGCACAGTGCTGGCGCCATCGAAACCCAATTCGCACAATCTCGCCCCAAGCACCGTGCCGATTCCATTCAGATCTGTCACCAGCTGCTGCCCAATGCGCTTTTGGTATAAGCCCCGACTTTTCCGACTTGGTACAAGCATTTCTTTTCATAATTTTTGGTGCGAGTTCAGCGAATATTAATTCAAGACTGGATTTCAATTCAGACTGAAGTGACAGCTTGGCTTGGCAACTGATTTCATGGCCTGCTTGATACATTTTGAAAGGCTTGGATGACAACTTCTGGCACTCAGTGTCTGTCTTCTCCGTCTCCTCTTTAGACACGGGGCACGGGGCGCGTTTGGTATCTGGGAATCTGGACTGCTATTGCTTATTTATGTATTGTATTGTGCGTGTGCTTTGTGTGGCTCTTTCGTTGTTTGAGAAGCAATTCATTAATGAATTTTAAAATGTTGCTAATCGATCGTTTGCGCCACAATTAATGTCAGGAGCGCGGCCATTGGAATGTGTTGTTATGTGAGTTGCCAGAGCGGGCGACTTGATTCATTCGTTGGCAATGCGCACACCGCCCGCCGCTACACTTTGACCTCAGCGAGTGGCAGACAAAGGATGGAAGACAGTACTGAAGGATGCCTGATACTTGCCTGACCACAATGCAAATTGGCCGAAGTTGTTTTGGGTTTTTTTTTGACTCGGACTGGGATGCGAAACACTTGGTGCCGCGCTGTCTGCACGAGCTGGCTGCCGGGGCAATTATAGGCACAACAATAGGAACAATGGGCCACAGCCACAATAATTGTTGCAACAACAAACATACGTATTTGTGCAACCACCAGATGCAAAAAAAAAGAGAACAAAAAGAGAGCGAGATTTGCTCTGCATTCTCCAGTGGCTGTGGCTGTGGCTGTGGCTGTTCGTTGTTTTTCCACGCCTTGCATGAAAAGTGTTGAGAAAATTAATAAAACAAATGCCAAAGTCAGCGAACGGTGGGCACACGGTCGCTGGGCGGGGCGGGGCGGGACGTTGTTGTAATTTTTAACCAGTTTACTGAGCAAATATTTGAGCAACATATTTTCAGAGACAACAGCCAAATGTTTGTCTTGAAAATATTTAAATATTTACATTGGAAAAACAACTGCAGTGACGTAGGGAGGGAACGGGAGGAGACGCACGACAAGGATGACAAATGCGAAGACGCAAGGAGAGCTGAAATCTGCGGAAAGTGGCAGCAGGACGTGACTTGAGGAGATGTGTGTCACGGGAAAACAGTCTGAAAGCATGGCTAGAAAATATTTCAGCACAGGAAATTGGTAAAGTAAATGACACAAATCTAGCTGCACATTCATCACTCACAAACATAAATTATGCTCCGTGCTAATTCCATTTCGAATCATTCAGCCATCCAATTAAGTCACTCAAATAAGTAGCTTCAATAAGTGGCCGCGAGATTATTAAAGAGCAATCTGTCAGGCAATTAATTATGCAGCTGATGGGCAATGAAAACACATTGGAAAATCAACAGCCGCCAATAGTATCTGTATCTCAATCTGTGGCTGAAGATTAACCAAATTAGTGGCGCGTTGCAGGCGTTGCAGGCGTTGCAGGCGTTGCAGCCGACGGACGTGTCGTCAATGGCGCGCGGCTAAGCAAACAATTTTTTGGGGCCCACAAAAAAAAGAACAAGTCAAAGTGTGTTAAAAAAAGATGCAAAGAAGGAAAGATGCAGTCAAGGCTGCTGGCAAGC
Organism: Drosophila guanche; assembly: GCF_900245975.1. Classification (NCBI taxonomy): domain Eukaryota; kingdom Metazoa; phylum Arthropoda; class Insecta; order Diptera; family Drosophilidae; genus Drosophila; species Drosophila guanche. The sequence continues at coordinate 3,263,676 of NW_022995754.1, forward strand.
CACATGTCAACAGTTTTGGGTTGGATTTTTGGCAGTCAAAGTAACGCCCCTGCAAATGATTACTGGACACGTGGCTGCGTCTCCAGCTCCAGCTCCAGCTCCATCTCTTTTCCCAATGAGGCATATTAATGGACGAACCCACATTTTGTGGTGTGGCTGGCAAACAGTTTTAACAAGGTACGAGCGTGGTGGTTCATTACATTGGCAACCCCTCCTCAAGCAACCCCTCTCAGCCATGCAATGAGCAATTTCCTGCTGCCTACACTCTCACTCTGTCCCGCTCTGTCTCTGCGACAAGCCAAGACAATTTGTCCTAAATAAACATTTCATCTCTCTTCAACAGCAGGAACCACAGCAGCAGCAGCAGAGGAGACAGCAGCAACATTTTATGAAAGTGGCGGCCAACGAGGCTGCTGCTGCTGCTGCTGTTCATCATCATGATGATGATGATGATAATAATGATGATGATGATGGGTCGAGTGAATTGTCTGAAATGTACCAACGTTTAAAGGCAGACATAGTCGCAGTCGCAGTCCCTTCCAGCCACTTCCGCAGCAGCAGCAGCATCGCAGTTCCCTTTTCCCCCTCCTCGGGTTTTGCCTTTTGCCCGTCGCCCGTCGCTATATGCTAAATAAACATTTGGGCACGTCATGGCTTATTGAATTGTCACTTATGCCCCGAATTCGAATTTCGAGTTTCAGTTTTTGTTGCCATTGCCCGCACCCTGCTGCCTGCCTGTCCACTCCTCCAGCATTTTTCAATGGCGACAGAGTGGCAAGACTTTTGCTGGCCAGCCGAGTGCTTCCATTTAATTAGTTTTTCGAGCTGCCCAACCAGAACGTATAATCAATAATCGCTTAATGGCTGTTTGCTTGCAGAGGGAGTCCAAAACTCCGCTTAAAACTTCCAATTTGCTGCCTTAAAGTAAAGTCTCTTCATCTCAACTTCGTCTTAATTTGAATGCCTTATTTTGCTATCAAATTAGCAGCCAATCAAAGGCGGCAGACAGCCCCAGCAAAAAAGTTAATCCATCTAGACAAACATTTTGATTTCATAAAAGTTAATTAACCCGAGAGAGAGAGAGAGAGAGAGAGAGAGAGAGAAACACACAGAGGAGGAGGAGAGAGACTGAGGCAGACTCTCTGTTTGGAGTATTTATTCAAATGATGCCGCTGCCGATTGACTATTTAATTGAAATATTACACAAATCGATGCATCATAAAGTTTTAGAACAAATCGTTGAATAACAAACAAAAATTGGCAATCAAATGCGAGCCATTCAAATGGAAATGGCAATGGGAAAATGGCTTCATTAAAAAATATCAAAATGCATTGCGAACATGTGTGGAAAATTCATCCGGCGGCGCGGATACATTTCAAATAAATAAATACCAACGATAGACCGAGGGTGGGGCAGTGAAAAAACAATTACAATTCCAATTCCAATTACAATTTCAATTTCAATTTTCAATTTCAATTTTCATGACTTCCGTTTCATAACAAATAAATCGCATAATCATAAATAATATTTTCACAATTAAAATTTCAAATACGCGCCGGAATTTTTAGCCAAAAAATCAAAGCAATTACAACACAAACAAATGCAACAAATGAAATTGCGGACAAAAATCAAAATCGTGGAAAACTCGATTATTGACACAAACACACACACACACACACACACACGCACACACAGAAGGTGGCTACAGGAGGACTGGTGAGGCGGCAAATCGATTGCAAAAATAAACACTGAAAATTAGCAAAATTATGCAAAATAGATAAAAACGCTCGGCAGGGGGGGGAGTGCTGGCCAAGGCTTGTAAAGAATCACACAAATCGCTGGCCAAATAAATAAAGATTTCAGCTGCAGCGGGGAACACAAAAACAAAAGCGAGAAAATAGGTGAAAATATAAGCTGAAAATTGGGCACAAATTGGGGTCTTGGGTTAAGCAAAATGTCTGCCATTTTAGCTGCTAAAATGTGTCTGAATTTTACCCTAAATTACCAGCTAAAATGTATCTTAATTTACCCCTCAAATTGGCAGTTACATTTCCAGCTGGCAGCCATTTTAAACGTTTAATTTCCGTCTTGTTTTGTCGTTTAGCAAAACTTGTTCATAATCTGCCTCGAAAAATGTGTCTCTCTCTTTCTCTTTCTCTATTTGCTCTCTCGCTCAGTTCACACCTTGGCAGCAGCAAACCCAAGCGAAAAGTATCTAAAGTTTATAAATATTTATGTATCTAACTGGGGCGTGCCGCTGTGGCAGTGGCAGGGGCAGAGATTCAAATTGAGCGACAAAAAAGTACAATTTTGCCAAAATTCTAGGCCACGCCCATTAGCAGCGGCAGCGTTAACTGCGCAGCAGATACAAAAGTATCTCACAGATACATAGTCAGACAGAGATAGAGAGAGAGAGAGAGAATGAGGGAGAGTGAGTGAGTGTCGACGCCAGCAGAGGCTAGGGGCAGCGCAAGAGCAGCTACAACAATTGGCAATTGAACATTTCAACTCGTTCGGGCCGCGCAGTCTGCCTCTC
>NW_022995754.1:3266775-3334286 GCF_900245975.1 Drosophila guanche
CCCCGCGTCACGTACACCCAGTGCACGGGGCCCCGCCGCCACCACACACACCGGCTCGCGAGCCCCCCCCCCCCCCCCCCCCCCACCCCCCGTTCATCAGCACACCTTTCGATGTCCAACCAGTCGGTCAGCTTCTCCATTGCCGTATCATCGATGGCCGCCGCAGTCCGCACATAAATTATCTGCCAACAAGTTTCTCTCGGTTGCTACACAACCCGATCCAATGCGCTGCGATCCGACGACCCGTTCCGACCTGTCTCCATACAGCCAACTCTCTGTCTGTCTGTGTGTCCGTCTCTCTGTCCGTCTTGCTTGCTTTTACCTGTCAGCGCACATGCATACAAATGGCTGGCCAGTGACTGTGTGTGTGTGTGTGTGTGTGTGTCTCTGCTGTGTGTTTCGCCGTCGCTACTTCAATTATTGGAAACTTTCAAGCCAAAGCTGGCTGCAAATTGTTTGAGCGAAACAACTCAGCTGAGGTTTATTTTGCATCAAATTTTTAAGCTTTAAGCTCTAAGAGCTTTAAATTAAATGTACAAAATATAAATTAGATGCAAATTAGCAATTAATTCAGAGAGGAATATACATTAGACATCTGGAAGTATTTTATTTTCATTCTCCACAAAAAAGTCCACGAAACTCTTGGAATATATTTAAATTTTATATCAATAAATATTCAGGCTTATTTCGCACTTTCTTGCTTCAAATATGAGCAGCAAGCTGAGCAAAGGAACACGAAGAGAGAAATGTAATTGGCAGTGCCATAACTTAACCAGCTTGTCGTGCTTTTAAGGGCTTAAAGTAAGGGATTTTTATGTGTTCTAAATAACTCTACACACATCTGTATGTGTGTCTGCCTGTTCATGACTAAGACTACTTCAGTGAAATCCCCACGCAAGCAGCGCCAATTGAGGGATTACTCAGAAGACAACTTATCCGACAGCTTCTATCGGAAATCGGAGTTCTCGCTGGTAAAACTCTGGCTGGCCATATGCAAATTATGAAACAATTGTGGCCCATTAAACCTCAGACCACTGCGGGCCAAATTGCAACAGCCGCAGCCGCAGCCGCAGCAGAGACAACTTCCAATTGAATTGCATTGGAAATTGTAAACCAATTAAAACAGCTGCTGTCGTGGCTGCGGCCCACGCGGCGTGTGCGTAATGAAAAGAAAATATTAATAAATCATACGTGACCAATCAATTTCATGGCAAGAGCGGCGGCGAGTTGGTTAAAAAATTATAAAATGCAAGAGAAATAAATGCCAACGATGATACACGGCACACACGACACCGAATCAATATTTAATTTATAATTAACTTTACAACATGAAAAACAAACGATAAACGAGAGGACAAGCGGCAGGCAAACAACAAGGAGTCAGTCCCAGCAGTCGGATGCATTCGGTTTATCTTTTTAACACACAAAAACGAAGCAATTGGAAGCTGCAGACATCTGCCCCCTGGTACTCCGGAAGGTAAAAAGGCAGAAACACGTGGCAAGTGGCGAGAGAGAGAGAGAGAGAGAGAGAGAGACATTTTCGTTGGTTTGGGGATTTGTGGCGGCTTTAAACGCTTGCCACTATGGGCAATTAACGCGGCCATACGCAAACACAGGGCCTGATCCTTTAGACAAACACAAGCCACAGAGAGAGAGAGAGAGAGAGAGAGAGGGGGAGAGGGCAACCACTAACACCCGAGTGGAGGGGGTGGAAAGCGAGAGAGAGAAAGAAAGCAGCATCAACCAGGGGTAAGTTTTCTCAACACAGCAGCAGCCCTCAAAGGTAGACACAACTTTTTGGGGTGCTAATTGAAAAACTCAATATTTGTCTAGTCGCTGGGGGGGTGGTTGTGCCACAGAGAGTGGAGGCAGCTTGGTGGTGGCTTTACCTTTTTTGGCGGCCATTTTGTGCTGCGATCGTTGAGGGAAAAGTTGCTGCAAAAAGTTGGCAAAAGAGCAAAGAAAGAAATCAGTTGAGCAAACAGGAAACGCTGAGGTGTGTGTCTGTGTGTAATTGGGGAAAGGTTTTTACTTGGATTGGGACTTGGCACTTTTCCACACACAAGTGGAAACAGAGAGAGAGAGAGAGAGCTGCAGGAAGTGCCTGAGCAGCGACAAGCTATAAGAAATCTTACTCCCAGATGTACAAGTATAACTTTGGCTTCTATCTGCACTATTTGCTCATAAACTGCGGCATTCTGCACCTTTTTTAATGATTATTTTCCATTATGCGCTCGCCTGATTTTTATGGACTGACTGCCTGTCTGCACACCGTAGACGTTGCGTCGACAATTTTTTCTCAGAAAAAAACACAATCAACCCATGGACTCTCTCTCTCTCTCGCTCTGCACTTATTAGAGTTTTGATATACAGCGCCAAGCGAAGTCTTCTGACTGGCCCTAGGACAACAAAACACCAAAAATGTTTTCTCTTTCTTGCTCTCTCTCTCTCTCTCTCTGTGCATGTAAATGTAATTGTTTGTATTATTGTTGGAAATAAACTCTGACTTTATACTGTTGGCAATTAATGATATTGTTTCCCCCTAAATTTGTTAATTACCAGCAAACAAATTGTTGTGTATACACAAACCAAGCAGTCAGCTTTTTTTATGCATTTTCCAGGGAATTTTCGAGGGCGAAATGCAGCGGAGCAAAGGCAGACCTGGCTGGAAATGTGTCAAGTGGAGAGTCTGGGCAACACCTTCGCAGTGCAGCCTCTGGCCCGCTCTTAATTGGCCAACAATTAAGCATTTTTCCGCATCAGCTTCAGTGGCAAACTCCCAGCAGCCCTGGACCGCATTAGTTGAAAAACAAACGAAAAGCAAACAAACAATTGGCATGGAGAACATCTGTTCAGGGCAGCCAATATATCAATTACATGTCGATGTCGGGCGCATAGTGCAACATGCCACCGGAAAACCTCCGCGCAGAAGGGAGGAGTGGTGGAAGTGCAATCTCAACTGGAAAACTGGAACCATCGGCTGTCTGTCACTCGCAAGTCAATCAAAATGCATTCCCCTCCGTACGCTGAAAAGCTACAAATGCCTTATTGTCAAAACAACAATCACTGGAGGAGGAGCAAAAAAAAAGCCCATAAGCAGGAGCAGCAACAATTAGTTTACCAAATTACATGAAAATATTTTTTAAATGCTCCACAAACATTCAACGCGCAGATTTGACACATGTCCGTGCCGTCCGAGGGAGTCTTTGGGCTGAGAGTTTTTGGGGTCGTCTCCTGTCACTATTTAGCTGAGAGATGGAAGCTGAATGGGATGGGGGATGGGGCAACTGGGAGTCCATTTGTGGCATGTCGCTGGCATCTGTGGGGTATGGGCTGCCAAGGAGCTGCAGCTGAGCAGTGGCGTGCATGGAGGGGTGTGATTTATTAGTTCTGCTGGCAGTTGACTGTATGGAGCCCCTTTTGCGCCACACCACTGTGCACTTTGCTGCACATTGCCAGCTCCCACCTCCATGTGCTAGTTGCAGTGTGTTTTATTTAAAATTCACACGAATACTCGTATCATCCGTATCCGTTGCACGATCTCTGCACTCTGCTCTGCTCTGCTCTGCTCTCCTCTGGTGTTTTGTATACACAAAAATCCACGAGAAAGCAAAAAGCCATGGGGAGTACGAGTATATCTCGTAAATTAACGGCGTTCCATTCGGCTAGTATGTGTTTCTTTCCCTCTCCTCTCCCCTTCCCACACTCTACGCTCGTTTTCTTCGCATTGCCATTGTTGCCACAGCCATAAAATAAAGTTTCGAGAAGCGTATAAAATTTATAGCGATTTGTTTTTGGGAGAAAATCTGACAGCGAACACCTTACGCACTCCCTCTGTCCATCCGTCTGTCTATATCTGCTGTGATTGACAGGACTGCCGGGGCGTCGATTTGCTGTTGTTCTCGTAGATCTTCTCTTCCAGTTGCTACTGTTTCGGGGGAGGGAGTGCGCGGTGCGGTGTGAGGCGGGGGTGGGGTAGCTAATGCAATTCGCATTTCAATGCAATTTCACAGGCAATTGCAGCGAGGCAAAGAAACTGCACAATGCAACTGTACAATAAGCAGCTCAGAAGCGAGAGGGGATAGGAGATAGAAGAAAGGAGAACAGAGAACGGTGAACGGTGAACGAAGACCCTAGGCGCAGACGTCGCTTACTCACACACGATTAGGCACATGTGAGAATACAGTTACACTCAGATTTGCGCTGCTCACTGCCTGCCCTCACTCTCCCCTTCCCTCCTCCCTCTTGCTTGCATTCTCGGCTGCGCTCTTACTACTGCTCACTGCCTGCACTTTTGCTGCTCTCACCTCTGCTCACTGCACTGCGCTCTCCCTATTCTTCTGTTTTCTGCAGTTACAATATCAAATGCAGGTTTTAGGGGCGCTTCGGCTTCGGCCTATATTTAAGGTGCTTACATGGGTTGCTCTTTTTTCTTCTTCCCATTCTATTCTCTGGCTCTGCGACTCAATTCAGACAACAATTTGTGCAACAATTTGGTTCGGTGGTGAGCTTATCCTTCGAGGCCGCCGCCGGCTACCCAGCCAATTTTTTGTTAGCGTATTCCCACTCGAGGCTGGTGGTCCTCCACCAGAAATTAAGTGCGTTGCAGCAACCCCTTTTTGGGCAGTGGAGGCAGAGCAAAACTTTAGCATAACAATGGCGAAGCGACTTCTTCGGTGGGCAGAGCGGGGGGTTGGTGGTTTATGGAAATTAGTCCCGTACACAATGCCCAGCAGCAGGAGCGGCTGGGGAACGAGAGAGAGACAGACACAGGACATGCGATCTGGCAGAAAATTAATTCATTTATATGCAGGAAAATTCAATGTTACAATGTTATCAATTTGTGCCCAGAGGCAGAGAGTGCAGAGGCTGTTCCGACGTTTGGGGGTGTGGGCTTAAAGGTGTGTTCCACCAGATAAAGGGGCAGACAATGATGAGAAGAGAAGCTGAGGAGTTCGGCTTGAAGCATGGTTGGAGAGTTAATTTGTTGCGTAGAGGAAGGATTGATTGCCAGCATAAGGCGGATGAAAGCTTAAGAAACACCTCAACCCACCCACTGGGTGGGCTTATGTTTATTTGCCAAGCCATGTCGGATTATGTGGACAAACTTTACTCCAAGGGGACACGCTGTCTAATTGGGTTAGTCGAAATGTCTCTGCCACATGCCACATACCCCGGGTAGCGTGTAACCGAAATACCCAAAACAAATACGAATGAATGGACCCATCCCATTCATAAATGAATATCCCTACAAGTAGGAGGATTCCATTTCCGACCGGAATAAGTGTTAAGTCAAAATGCGACAAATAATTTCCATGCAATTTCAAGTGCATATTCAAATTACAACGAGAGGGAGTATTACCATTACCATTACAATTTTCATTTCCATTTCCATTTCCATTCGATTGTGGGGCCCCGTTAATGAAATGTGACACGTATTTCCCCTGACCCATAGCCAGGCCGTCATTCAGTTGGGATGAGACTCTCTGGCCATGGTCCGTGGTCCGTTCGCTGTGTAATAAATATGAGACTCATTAAGAAAACCATAAATAAATGCAGCGTCAGGGCATGACCAGCAATTAAGTGCGAGGAGCAGGCCCAAAAGATCAGCAACCAATCTGGTCGCAAGAGCGAAAGAGAGCAGGAGAGAGCGAAGCAAAGGAAGGGACAAGCACGGACAGGCACAGGCCCAGGCACAGTGGTTGCGGAGCTAAAAGGAAGTGGAAGACTAAAGAAATGGAGAAACAACGCTGGGCTTAAATTTGCTTTCAATGACGTATGGAAATAGTAAGCTAACTTCCACTTCTAGCTAAGATTAACATTCCCAAGTGAGTCTCGGATAAACTTTAGTGCAAAAATGTCTAATTTAATGGCATTTCCGTCACATCTTGCACCACTGTGCCCGCTACAGAGAGACATTGTAAGGGCATCGATCGAGCTGCAGCAGAAGATGGATGTAACATGAGCAAATACGAGAACGCTCTTGTAACGAGCTTGGGTCTAGGGGCCATGGGCATGACGTCCACAGAAAGTGTCGCCCGGCAGTCTGGTTCGTCTTTGGAGTCGCTCTTTGGGCTGCTGCCACTTGAGCCAGCCCAGCGACAAATTTGTGTGTGAGTGAGTGTGTTTGCCCAAAAATAGCATGACACTTGAATTTGAATTGGTCTCTAAGTCCGGAGTACGGACTGGGACAGGTTTTATGGTTACGCATTTATTGTATAATTTACTGTATGCAGATGGTGCTTCAGCGGTGGGGGCAAAGGGAATGCCCACAAAACTAAAATTCTATAGAATTTCCAAAGAAATTTCAACAAATTCCAAGACTGCCCGAGAGACTACTCGGCTTTGGCCTGTGAACCCGGGCACCTGTGCCACCATCAATAGCTACAAAATATATTCATTGAATATGCTCAACAGAGAGAGAGAGAGAGAGAGGAGAGTCTATTATAAATTGTAACCTCGGGCTTGTTATGGATAAAAAACAATCAGGCTGCCACCACACATGGCTCCAACCAACCCCAAAACCCCTTGGCAGCTCCACTCCTGATTTCTTCTTTGATTTAACATATGGCTCGAGCTCCCCCCCCACCCGAAAATCTCTTCCCTGTGGCTCCTGTGTGGCGGGCTCCCCTCCAATCGATTGCACAATTTTTCGCATTGTCGCCCGCTTTGTCCAAGCAACCGGCGGCTACTTGGCCGCGCCCATATCGTGTCCAAGCCATGCCCAGGGCCTGCATATGAAATGATATTCACACACCGCACAACACCCCCCCATGAGATGATTTTCCTGCTGTGGCAATATTTACTCTCCAAATATTATTCGCGCATATGAGGACTTGAGGACGTAATCCATAATTGGTTTGACCGTTTGCAATAAGTGAAAATTGAGTCAGGGATTGACACAGCGACAAAACGAGGGAAAGGAAAGCAAGTCACAGCAAAGGATTATAGCTGAAGGATAGCTTTGATATTGATTGGATTTTTTTTATCGATTTTCGCCCAAAACTCTGCCATTTCCAATCACAAATCTCTCGCCCATTCATCACGCCCAAATGGCACTCAACTAACCGCAAGTCAAATCCCTAAATCATCTGGCCTAATGCTCTTCAAATTAGTGGAACATTTGTCAGATCAGTGCCCCATGCCCCATGCCCCATCCAATTCAGCTACCCTCCCAATATGAATCATTCTGCCTAATGAATGTGTCTGTCACTTGCTGTCAACACGTTTGCCGAGGCCCCCACAAAACCATGGATACCGATCCAGGGATCTCCATAACGCAGGGGCAGGGGCAGGGGCAGGGGCAGGGACAGGGCCCTCTTGCTCACTCCCAAATATGAAATGGAGCGCCTCGAAATCTCATCTGCTGCTGCCTCGCGCTATATTTAATACAGAGTGACATTAATGTCAGGCATAATTAGTCGTGGAAACGCCAGCGGAAAAGGCAACAGCAACAACAAACCAAAGGAAAAAAGAAAGAAAAGAAAAACAACAAAAAAATTGTAGAAAAAGAAACAATCAAAAAACGATAAACGCGGCAACCAGAAATAATTTGACAGCCCGCCCAGCCATGGAGATTGAGATTGAGAGAGGGAGAGAGAGAGAGACACTGGGGATGTCTGCTGGCTGGTAGGATCATCCGATGATGATCATTTTGTTATTGCAGCTTTTACCCGATTTGATTCATTTTTTTGGTACGTGTGTGAACCCAATTGATCTATGTACGTATCAAATATACGACCTGGCCATGGCCTTTTGTCTGCTCTGTGCTGCTGTTGCCAATTCGTAAACAAACAAAATTATCCAACAAAAGCAGCTACTGCCCCAGCCCCGGGGCAGAGATCTGCTTTAGACACCTTCCCAAAAAGAATGGGAACAATGGGAACTCCTCGAGCACGGTGGCATCCATCTAGCGTCAGCCAGCAGCTACCAAAAATCCTCCATGCAATTGTCTGCCTCGGGGCTAATCCCCGCCTGCGGCTTCGGCGCAGACAACTCAATGTGGAACTCCCCGTAGGACCCGCTACAGTTGCGGATTGCGATGCGCTTGGATTGATCTACGATCTGTTCTCTTTGTAGCTGTAATACCAAACCCCTATGGGAAGGGGGTCTTCTGTTTTTGCTCTGCTAAAAAACAGCCAGCACATTTTTATTCGCCTTCTTTTTTTAACATTTTCTTTTGCTTTTTTATTGCAGTGTTGACGCTTTTTCACACAGAGTACGGGCGGCGCGTGGTTTGCTATATAAAAAGGGGAAACGGATAAAAGATATGGGAGCAGCGAGAGTGTTGTTTATATTGAGCGCAGATCTACGATAGCCTGCGCACAGTGGTTGTGGCAATCAAATAAAAATGCAAAACAAAATGTGCAAGCAGAGTGGCTTCTCCTGGCACAACTCTTCCATCTCAGATGTGATATTTGAAAGTTCTTTTGCCATAAAACAGCATCAAGTTGCAGGCCCCACTGTGCAGACTGCCTACGCGGTAGCCACAGCTCGTGGCAGCCACATGAAAAACGGCGTCTGCAGTTGCGTTCGGCTGAGATCAAAGGCAAAGAGTGGCAAGAAGGCGGCCTGCAAAACGGTTAAATCTTTTGAAATGTGCGCACTTTTTGACACCCAATTTGTTTAGAAGTGTGCGCCACAGCCTGCAAGAAGGGGGGTGCCAGAGGGGAGCATAGCCTCTACTCAAGCAGTTCATAAAAACGGGCCAACAGATAAAGATAGATAGAGGGAGAGACAGAGAGAGAGAGAGAGAGAGCTTGCAGGTTTTTCTGCGAATTTCATTAATAAAACTGTCGAAAGTGGCTGCCACACCCGCCTGCCCCAGCCCAACAGGTAGAACAATCAAACGAAAACTTTTGTCTGATTTGGCATTTTTTTTTTAAATAAAAATTCAAAAGATTTACACCTACTGCCTCCGCCTGCTCGCCGTAATTCCACTTAAAATTTCTGTATTAAGAACAATATCCATGGGGTTCAAGGGGAGCTATGAGGCAGCTGTGGGGGGAGCGCGCACTTCTACACCACTTTAGTTTTTCATTCATAAAAGCAAAACGCTTAATTAAGAATTTTTCCAGTTACAAATGTGTGGCGGAGGTGCGGAGGGTAACAAAAAGTGGGATAATAATAAGTTTATTGATTTGGGAAATGCCACAAAAACAAAAACCGGATGTTTATACGGTGCACACATCATGATCATCATCATCAGCAGCAATCATCAACTGGCAGATTGGAAGGGAACGATCTTTTGGGCTAAGAAACGTGTGAAATGTGCGGGCGCGGGAGCGGGAGCGAAGGATTAGACCGGTACCGGAAGGTACTGCTGCTGCTGCCATTTCTGGTTTGTCGTTTGCCATTTTCCCCAATTTTCGCAGCAGCTCAGTAACTGGGCAGCAAGTTGGTAAGTCAATCCACCGCTTAGCCATGCAAGCAACGGAAATTCCCTTGGCCAAAGTCAAAACATGCGGCCAAGTTGGGAAAATGCCAGAGAGGGCTGGATTTATTTGTACAAAATGACTTTGCAAATGAGATTCGAATTCATATTCATATACGGCTGCACATTCAGGCCTGTCCTGGATCAATGTGTCAATATTATTATGGGCCAGGGATTCAGACGTCTATGCAAACAGACGAACCGAGCCTCGGACTACCTGCTGCGACTGATGTACATGCATCTCTCCATGTCGTAGGTGTGCATATTTCTGTTAATTTTCAACACCTTCGGCACTCGAAGTTGTCCGATGCTCGCAACGTGACCTGCGGCCTCGGGGCTGGATTTGGATTTGGATTTGGTTTTGGTTTTCTTCGTTTATGAATGGATGTCCACAACCTGCCAAGGGCCACATGTACTCATAATCGATGTGATTAGGCCGTGCCGTGGGCCCCCAAAAGACCCCATAGAGAGCGCAGTCAAACGAGCAGCACAGCCAGGGAATTCGTTGACGTATTTGGACAGCCACTGACAAGCGGGCAAGCAGAACCTGAAGCAAAGAGCAACAAACCCAAAGGCAGAAGTTTCAATGCTCTTTCTCAGTGTAGAAGTTGTAGCTGGAGTAAGCCGAGATCATCAAGTGTAGGTACCCACACAGCGTAGGGTATATTGTGGACCTGGTCCAGAAATAACTACATGACTTGGCAAGAAATGATTGTGTTGGCCAGCACAGAGCCCAAGAGTTAGAGAAGGAAATGAGCTGCACTTAAATGCATGCGAGAAAACCACTCGATAAGCCCAACAAGTGGATAAGAAGCCACCAGAGCACACCATGCCACACAAATGATGCCCAAACGAACTATCAATGTCAGTGAATTGGCAAAAAAATGTTAAACTCAATTTGTATGCAAGGAGGAAACCCTTTACTTGACACACCTCAACAACCGAACGGTTCAAGTGTACCAACACATGCATGCAAGCAGCGTCTGCCGCAGCATTAATGTGTGTGTGTCCATGTGTGTCCACGTGTGTGTGTGTGTGTGAACACCCAGTCGGATTGGGGTAAGCCGCTAAAGCATGCGTAACAATGGGACAGCGATCGCAGCGATCGTTAAGGAGGAGCACAGCAATGAGGCAGCACATTTCGAGCAGGGTGGACGGACGCTCCATTCATTGATCGTTGCATGGCTCCAAATGAAGTGCTCGACAGGATAGGGATCGGAGCATATGTAGATATGTTTCTTCGATGATTACTCTGTATTAATTTATTCTCTTCGTGTATGTGTGTGTGTGTGTGTGTGTGCCCATCAACTTGATCATACTTAAGCCTAAATACAATGCAAAGCGCTGACATTAGTTCGTATCTGCAGCCAACATTTTTGTTTTGTTAATCAATTATATCAATATACAGGGTGCGTAAATATTAAAGTACACAAGAAAATGCATAAAATATAATAAGAATAAGAATAAGAATAAGAGTATAATATAAATTTTGAATGTTTGTAAAGCGAACAAAAACATATGCGCACGTGCCGATTCACGGTGTGAATACTTCCTTCTAATACGTGCCCGGCACTCTCCCTCCAGCCCAAAGTGGAAGTTGATTTAAGGTAAGCCACAAATACGGCTAGGGTGGGGGCCTGCTTGGCGGCAACTTTTCTCCTTTCACAACAATTATCTAGTTTGGTTTTATGTTGAATAATTCGCATTGGCCTTCAGTTTGCTTTAATTCTTGAACTGAAAGACGAGTATCAAGATGATGGCCAGCAGAACGGCGCTCAGTATGCCCATCAGTATCAGCTTCTTCTTGCGTACTTTGTTCTGCAAAAAGAGAGAATAGGATTATAAATAATAATGGAGATCCCTGGCATCATGGTTCATCCACTCACCCTATAAGAACTCGCTTTGCGCAAATTCTCTGTACCCTGTGAGACGAAAATGCTGGTCTGCTCCACCTGCGACTCAATGGAGTCCACCGTGAGTCCCTGCTCGTAGACCAAGGCACCCAGCTTCTTGTAGATCTCATTGACACCCACAATATTATTCTCCAATTCTCGTATGACCTGCTCCTGCTCCTCCAGCGCCTGCAGGTCCGCCTGCTCCTGCATCTGTGTCTGCTGCAGCTGCTGCTGCTGATTGGATTTTCGATTAAAGAAATTATCCTCGAAGAAGGAACCGTTCTCCTGGCTGGCGCTGCTGTTGGAGCTGCCAGTGCGCGAGGAGCCGGGCGGACGGGCTATGTTATAGTTGTCTCCCCGCGCCTGCCGCAGAGCACTCTTCTCAATGTCCGCCGTCTTCCGTTGGACGGCCTATAATTAGACAAACAAATCGCAATTGAGATAACAAATTCGAGACATGACTCATGCAAGACTTTTGCTTATCTCTTGGCGTAAACAAAGCAAAGCCACGCACGAACCTGGAAGGAGGTGAGTGCCGCTGTGAACTCGTCGACCAGTCGATCCCGCTGGATTTTCAGGTGCCGCTCCTTGCACTTGTCCACCTCATTGATTTGATTGTTTGTATCGTTCACCAGCTGGTTGGTGTAGGTCATGAGTTGGTGCCTGTACGGAGGAGGCATTTTAATCTCTCAGTTTCTGATCATTTGATAACTTTGACCCGGCACACTCGTACTTACAGCTGTTTCTTCAACTCGGGGGAGTCCTGTGGTGTATTTAGCTGACTAACCATGCGCTGCATGGTCGAAACTGAAAGAGGGGAAAGTACGCGTATTAGTCATCATTAGTTGGGCACGTTCTGTGTACTACTTTACCATTTTGTTGAACTTTCAGAATGCTGGTGGCGATTATCTGCGCCAGACGCTGAAAGTCTATCTCGCTGAGGCCACCCCCTCCGCCCCCGCCACCACCCAGTCCTCCACCATTCTCCATATGCTGCAAGTCCATGCTTTCGTAGGCCGACACTTTGCTGACCTTCAACTTTTACGTGGCACACAAGAATCAGCTGCTGCACTTTCCTGCAAATCAATTGGTACACAATTAAATTAGCTTCGTTCGTGGCTCAACACTTATATCATGAATATGCGTCTCAGGTGGGAGGCTCTCTCTCTCTCTCTCTGTGTGTTTGTGTGTTGTTTGCGAAAGTGTCGCAGTCGCCCTTTGTTTTCATGCCACCCACTTTTTGGTTTGCCCTTGCTGTTCCGCGTGGTGACCTTCGTTGTTGGTCTTTTACTTTAACGCATCATTGATCACTGGATTTTACTGTTGCCGCACAATCTTCGTTTTGTTATTTGTTGGCCAGTAGAACTATGAAAATGCAATTTTGCTACAAACTTTTTTACAACAGAGATAAATATACAATCAATATATCGATAAGTGATGATATATTTGTGTGCGATGGTTGATTATTGGATCGAAAATTATGAATATTTAAGGGCTGCATAAAAGTAGTATTTACGAAAATGTTCAACACTGCCAGTGAAACAGTGACTTGGCGCACTTTTCAAACCACACGAAATTACTTTATAAACAATAATAAACAGACAAGTACTTGTTTTGTTACAACCTGTTTCTAAGACATAAAAGTCACCTTCGTCATTCAACAATTAATAATGCAATAAAAAGCACAAATATATTAAGAGACAGCCTGAACGGCTTTCCGTCATAAAGGTCAACGAACCCATTAATAAATTAACCAAAAAACCGGATAATCTATTACGTCTAATTAGGTTTTAAAAAATGTCTCCAGCAGCATTCCCGATATTTGTATTAATTATTCAAATGCAATGCAATAATCTTTCCCATCCATCTCTTGTTTTAACGATCCAATTTTAATGATATGCAAGCTGGCAATGCAGCGACATCGAACCTGATTGGGAGACTCTCAAGTCTGTGTGCATCGCAGCTAATTTAAATAAGGGCATTAAAGCGGATGACATTTAAATAGCTGAAATACCTGCAGGGAAAATTCTAATTAGAACGTTCCTAAAGCAGAGGCGGGCTTAAATTTATTATCCCCTGCGTATATCGGTGATTTGTGTCGCCCTAAAAATGTGTGTGTTTCTGTCGTTGGTTTTTTGGGGCTGCTCTTTTCGAGAGTTCTATAAATACGCATCCAGTTAACAAATGCGGTTTAGTCGGCCCGTAGACCTGCCAAAGGGTTTGTCACACGCTCTCGGACTCAATTCACGCAATCGGATCGGAACACTCGAAAGTTCATCAAAATTCTGACAACGATGCCTGGCTTTTGGTTAGCGTTCGTTTTCCACTTTGTTTTCTGCCATTGTCAGTACAAATATGGGCCAGGTGCGTGATGTTTTAACGGGTTTGGGCCATAAAGTATGCCCAAGATACAAGTGAGAGTGTGACAGAAAGTAAACACAAAACACATGCCACAGAAAAAGAGATTAATCAAGTGTTAAACGAATTTAAAAGAATAAATAAATATCAAATAATTCAATTAAATAGAATGACGACAATCCCAGCTCCAACTCTCTTTCAGAGCGCGCCTGGAACCTCCGCTCCGTGGCGGAGCTGAAGAGCAAGGAGTTCTGGTTCCACGACGCACAGCGCACACTCTACGAGAAGCTGTCGACGCCACCGAATCAGTATGTGGCCAAGAATGTGATCATGTTCCTGGGCGATGGCATGTCCGTGCCCACCGTCACCGCCAGTCGCATCTTTGATGGCCAATTGCGTGGAGTTGTGGGCGAACGGAATCGTTTGGAGTTTGAAAAGTTCAATTTTGTGGGACTCTCAAAGGTGCGCAGCTACACAACCCATCCGAAAAGCATTTGTTTAATTTTCCCCTGCCTTTGCAGACGTACTGCGCGAACAAACAGGTCGCCGACTCGGCATGCACGGCCTCAGCCTATTTGTCGGGCATCAAAGCCAATTATCTGACCATTGGCGTCACGCCCGACGTGCAGCTGAATGACTGTGCTGGGGCCAGGCTGCCGCAGAATCGTCTCTCCTCGCTTGCCGCCTGGGCGCTGAAGGGTCGCAAGTCTGCGGGCGTCGTGACCACCACGAGGGTAACGCATGCCAGTCCCGCTGGGGTGTATGCCCACACCTCGAATCGGGACTTTGAGAGCGACTTTGATGTGAATTCCTTTGGGGAAAATGCCAGCAAGTGTCCGGACATTGCCCAGCAGCTGATAGATGGGGATGTGGGGCAACGTCTGCGAGTGATCCTGGGCGGCGGCACCTCGAAGTTCCTGCCCAACACACAGAAGGATGTGTATGGCAACCCAGGGCAGCGTTTGGATGGCCGAAACCTCATCGAGGAGTGGCAGAGGAGCAAGCCAGGCAATGCCCGAGTGGTCTTCAATCGCACCGATCTCCTGGCCAACGATGCGAGGAGTACAGACTTCCTTTTTGGACTGTTCAATGCCTCGCACATGGCCTACCACTTGGACGACAGCATAGACACTCCCACGCTGTCGGAGATGACGGAGTCCGCCATCAATATCCTTTCCAGGGATCATGGTGGATATTTTCTGTTTGTCGAGGGCGGTCGCATCGACCACGCCCATCATGAGACCAAGGCCAAGAAGGCCCTCGATGAAACTGTGCAGTTCTCGAATGCCATTAAGAAGGCTCGCCTCCTGACGAATCCTTGGGACACTTTGATAGTCGTCACCGCCGACCACGGGCACACGGTGACAATCAGCGGCTATCCGGATGTGAACAACAGCATTGCCGGTCTGAACTCAGAGCTAAGCGATGTGGACTCAAAGCCCTACGCCACTCTGTCCTACGCCAATGGGCCGGACTATCAAAAGTTCTATCAATCGAAGGATGGCGTCGTGGAACGCGTTAATCTCACAACGTCGAACATTGGGGACAAGGATGCGCGTTATCCCCACGGTGTGCCCATGACGGAGGAGACACATGGTGGCGGCGATGTGGCCGTTTATGCTCACGGTAAGCTGCAGTAACTGTAAATATAACTTTCATGAATCATTTCACACTTTCAGGTCCTTGGGCGCATTTGTTTACCGGCGTTTATGAACAAAATACCATACCATTCATGATGGGATATGCCTCTTGCCTTGGGCCTGGAATTACATACTGTGATCTCCAGCCCAAAGTGTCCTACAATCCATAATTTATAGTAAAATATGTTAATTTAAGTTAATAAATGTTCGCTGTTTTAAGTGCTGTATAACTGTAAAGAAACTAGGGCTGCTAGCTAATCGATGATTGTTCCAACGATATATCGACATTTGCAACGCACACCTCGACAATAATTTGGTTTACTGTAATAAGTAGTACATGACATTATACTCAAAATAATATTTTCCTAATAAATATTTATTTACTGGAACCTGTAACGATTTCTACAATCTCAATCGATACTATTGAAGAACCATCGCATCAATGTTTTAGCAGCCCTGTCAGAGACGGTCACTCTACGCATCTCCGCCATTTTTAGCGTAGCTGCTGCTGAAAATTTTCGCAAAGAAAAAAAGTTGTGTATACATAAGTAGAATGTAAATTTTTGTGCGAAGAATACACTGACACGGTGAAAAGCAAAGCAATTAACAAGTTAATTGCCGCTAAGCGAGATAATCAGCGCTAGTGCGAGTAAAAGTGCCGCGCGCCGGTGGCTGCTCCGGCTTGAACAGACAACTGCTACGAAGCGCGTGTGCGAGAAAGTGGAAAAGTGCAGCAAACACTGAAGAGGAACTAGGTCGAAATCAAATTAGGCTCAGCTCGTGGCAACCATGGCCGATGTGGTCTTGGACTTGTACGCCGAGGACCTGGACAAGGACTTTGCCGGCCAGTCTCAGGTAAGAGGTGACGAAAGTCGATTCGATTCGACGGCTGGCGTGCTGGCTAGTTGCGTGCATGTACACATTTTCATCGATTTGGTCACACTAACGCTCAATGAACCCCCCATCACACTTTCGCGACCCAACTCTAGGACGAATTCGGAGGCGACGGCGTTGATCTCTACGATGACATTGGCGGACCCACCGAGGCGGCTGCCTCTGGGGGCGGAGGGGGTGGCACACCCTCGGTGGATGGTGCAGCCGGACCAGGCTCAGGCGACTCTGCGTCGAGCGGTGGTGGCGGTCCCAACGGAGTGTACCATCAGGGCGGTGGTAGCTTAACTCCAACCATGAACCGTCGCTACCAGCTATACGTGGGGAATCTCACATGGTGGACAACGGACCAGGACATCTCCAATGCACTGCGGGAGATTGGCGTCAACGACTTGCAGGAGGTGAAGTTCTTTGAGAATCGTGCAAATGGACAGTCCAAAGGTTTCAGCGTCATATCTCTGGGCACGGAATCCAGCTTGAGAGCCGTCTTGGATCAACTGCCAAAGAAGGAGATGCACGGTCAGGCCCCGGTGGTCACGTATCCCAGCAAGCAAGCGCTCACGCAATTCGAGAGTCTGCAGAAGACGAGACCAGTGCCGCCGCCGCAGCAGAATGGTCCGCCACGCGGTCCAGCGCCACCCAACATGGGTGGTGGCCCAATGCCGCCACATCCAGGTGGCCCACAAGGCGGTCCGCCCGGTCATCCGCCACGCGGCATGAACCCTATCATGGCGCCAGGCCAGTACCGACCGCAGCATATGTCGCAAGTCCCGCAAGTAGGACCCAATAACGGACCTCCGCGAATGCAGGTGTGTGTTTACACTTTTATTTTTGTATAGCAACTCTTCCTTCGCATGCTCTCTCCCTCTCTGTCACTCCTCTTATAAGTTTCGGTATTAACCAACGCCATCTACATTTTATGATTGATACCTCCTCCACCCTACCCTACTCCCAATTCTCATTAAAATTGTTCTGAATGCAAAATTTTGTTGATTCTGTGAAACTTTACAATAAAATATATTTTAAATTTGTATATTTAGTTTATAACAACATCCTCCGCGGATCTCTTGCACTTTAAAGTAGTTTAAATCGATGCAAAAACCAATTGCATAATTGTATTGTTTATGATTTTAAGTATCGTATCTTTAATAGTAAATCCTTTCGGTTTAGTTACAACTAATTTCAGAGCAATTTTTGCAAAACATTTCCTATTCTATATTGTTTTTTGTACCTATCTCCTAATACATAATACTCCTTTTAGTTGTATGAAAAATAAGCTCAAAATTGTAACTCGAATGAAGGACTTTATCCTCTGTGTTTTTCCATCCTTTTGAAATTGTATTCATTCCTCAATGAAGTGATGCCATAATTTAATGTTTATGTATTATGCTTTATATTTATATTCTATTCCATGTCTATGACAACGCTTACGCACACTTCCACTCCACAACAACAACAACAACAACATTGAACGTAATTTAACGTATTAATTTATAGCCGCCAATGCATCCGCAGGGCGGTCTCATGGGCAACCAACAGCCGCCACCCAGATATCCACAAGCACAGGGCCAATGGCCAGGTCAGAGGCCGGGCGGGCCGCGACCAGGTCCACCAAACGGACCACCGCAACGACCAATGGTAAAGCAAATCCCTAACCGAAAAAATGATCAAAGAAAATGAGAGCAAAAATCCATAAACTCATGTGTCGAAAATCTAACAGAAGAACCTTCCCCCAAGAACTAACAATTATTTAAGCTAACTTTAGAGCACGGCATTGTATGTACTGCGCCGCATAAGAGATGTATTCAGAACATTCAGAAATAATTCCATGCTACACCCAATGCCCATTCAGCCATTCCTCAGACTTTTCCTTTGCTTCTTGCATCGTTTCTGATTCGTTTTATTTTGCCGTTGCAGTTCCAGGGACCCATGGGTATGCCTGTGAGGGGTCCGCCAGGTCCCGACTGGCGACGTCCGCCCATGCACGGCGGCTTCCCGCCTCAGGGTCCGCCGCGTGGTCTTCCCCAAGCGCCGGGCCCAGGCGGACCGCATGGCGCACCTGCACCACATGTGAATCCAGCTTTCTTCAACCAGCCCGGCGGTCCGAATCAGCATCCGGGCATGGGCGGACCACCACATGGCGGTCCAGGTGGGCCACAGCCAGGCATGAATATGCCACCGCAACAGGGCATGAATATGCCACCGCAGCACGGTCCACCGCCGCAGTTTGCACAGCATGGACCACGCGGTCCATGGCCACCACCGCAGGGCAAGCCGCCAGGGCCGTTCCCCGATCCGCAAATGGGCCCACAGCTAACGGAGGCTGAGTTCGAGGAGGTGATGAGCAGAAATCGCACCGTCAGCAGTTCAGCAATAGCCAGGTGGGTTTCTATCACCCAAAATCTCGTTCAATTATTGTAATTTAATTGCTGTTTTATATTAGAGCTGTATCTGATGCCGCAGCCGGCGAATACTCCAGCGCCATTGAGACACTGGTCACAGCCATTTCGCTGATTAAACAATCGAAAGTGGCACACGATGAGCGTTGCAAGATACTAATTAGCTCACTGCAGGACACACTGCACGGCATCGAGGCGAAGAGCTACAATCGACGGGAGCGTTCGCGCTCCAGGGAGCGTTCCCATCGCAGCAGGCAGAGGCGTGAACGCTCATCCTCGCGGTATCGCGAACGGTCACGCGAACGGGAGCGTGATCGGGATCGCGAGCGTGAACGTGATGGCGGGTGAGCACGAGCTGGATAATGCAATCTTTTGCCAGCCAAAAATATAATGAAATTTATGTTTATTTCCAGCAGCTATCGCGAGCGGTCGCGCAGCAGAGAACGTGAACGTCAGGCTCAAGATCACTACAGGGATGAAAGGTAATGTAAAAACCGAAAGTTTTAGGCGTCAGCTTTAATGGCATCAAATCACATTGCTTGCAGCAGCAGTCGCTCGGCTCGTCCAAGGAAGTCGCCCGAGCCCGTTGTGGCGGAAGCAGCTGAGGCGCCGTCATCGAAACGCTACTATGAGGATCGGGAGCGGTATCGCTCATCGGATAGGGAGCGTCGTGATCGCGATCGGGATCGTGATCGTGAGAGGGAGCGTGATCGTGACAGGCGGGAGGAGCATCGGTCCAGGCATTGATTGCTGGAGGAAGAGCGGCCAGTAAAAAGGAGGAAAAAGTAACACACACATACACACGCAAAACTCTTATTAACAAAACAAATAATGCCGCACGCTTTGGTGGAGTGGGTCAGTAGCCAGTGGCCGGCCGGCTGCACAAGCTATACAAATTAACAGATTCTTCAATTTGTATCTAACATTACCAATACGTAGGATATGAATATGGCATATAACATAGTTTCTCCTAGACATACTAAACAATAAGCCGATATGCTGACAAGCCTACACCAATACCACCAATGACGCAAGGACTGTCTCTACGAGCCTTCCACTTCCTCGAGGAGGAGCATCCACAGCAGCAACACCAACAGCAGCAGCAGCAGCTAGAGCAGAGGATGCGCTTTCGGCAGTCATCGTGGGACACTTTTACGACACAGACGGGCAATGGGAATGGGATGATCATCACACAAACTAATACTTCAACCTGCCCCCTGCCCTCTTCGCAGCAGAATTTCAATATTATTGTACTCTAATATTTCGGTTTATTTAATAAAACATATACTTATGAAAACAAAACAAAAAAAATAATAATTGTTCGACGAAACCTTACCAAAACTGTCTTGCATTGTGTGTCTTTTTGTATTTTATTATATAGTACCTATAAATATTTAAAGAAAAAACAAAACAAAAAAACCCACCAATAACCCCTATTAGTTAATGAAGTTATAATTGTACAACCAAAATTGTATGTAAAATATGCCAAAATTGATTGAATTGCATTGCACTGCTGTGTGCAATTTGTTATTGAAATTGTTATATTAACAAAATCATAATTTCTGAGGCCGACTGAGGCCAGCAACACAAATCGTTAACTTAAATGTATTTTCACAAAGATTTTCATAGATTCTTCTGTTGTAAACATTCATCAATCATTTGTTTTTAAAATTGTTTTTATTTATCATGTCATATTATATATTTAAGTCGATCATTTTGCCGTGTGCCTCTGTCTCCGAAAGTGTGTGAATGGAGCGACTGATCTCATCTGCCGCACAAATTGCGGAACCCTATTGAATATCATGTTTATATAAGTATAAGTTGGATGGAGATGGATGGATATAAGACTAAATTACTCTATAAACGAAATTCCTGATCGCATTTAGCGTAGAAAATACTCTACTAACGCTCAAATCGAACTTTTTTATGTAGTTCCTAACAACAGATCTGTGTTAAGCATCTGTCTAGCATTTTGCATTCGTATTGTATCATCTACGTTTTAGTTTTTGATATTATTAGCTTTACTTTTTATTATTTTATTTTCGACATATACATTTTGTAAACAAATATTCAACTAAGATATATTCATGCCGCACTAACCCCTAGTTACAAAACCAAAGAATTTGCCACCTCTGTTAACCAGAAAGTTAGGTTTACCAGTTCGATGCACCTGTAACTCTCCACCAGGGAGAGGCCTAGGTTATAGGGCTTCAAATATTACGAGCTTAACTGCAGAAATTAATCGATGTCTTGTACAATTCTTAAATCTGTGATAGTGATCTTGAATGAAATCTATGAAACATTTATACAAAACGAACACTCAGTCTATTAAGTCATGTTTAAACAACCAGGTAATGTTATACTTCTACTTCTACACCATGATGTTGTGTATATACGTACGGATATATCCCTTCTTTTATTATATTTATCT
This sequence comes from Drosophila guanche, assembly GCF_900245975.1. Lineage (NCBI taxonomy): Eukaryota > Metazoa > Arthropoda > Insecta > Diptera > Drosophilidae > Drosophila > Drosophila guanche. The sequence goes on from NW_022995754.1 coordinate 3,287,823, forward strand.
AGTTTGTAATCTTGCTCAACGTTCCGTCCCCCCCAATGGCCAAGTCAAGCATTTCGCAGCTATGTCGGATCAGTTTTTAAGACAACACAAGATGCCCTGCAATATTTTATAGTTAACAAATATACCGCCGTGTTTTGTTTTTCAAAATAATGTATCATTGACTTTTTTGAATTTGCCGCCAAGTGAACAAAAAATCAATAAAGCAATTAAACAAAGTTAAGGCGCACGCGTCATCTGTTTGCTCTGCCCCACTGGAACTTTCCAACAAATCGCAACGTTAACCAACACTGATTCTAGAAATCACTGAAAACACGTAAAATTTTGTGAAATACAGAAAAAGAAAACAAGTAGGCGTGCGACAACCAACTAACTAAGACTCACAAAGCAGTTTGCCAGTGAACAACTCAGATTCACTCCTCCGTTTGAAAAATTAACAAGATCTGAAAACTAAACAGCAAGTGAAAAAAATTTATCAAAAATGGCAGCAGCAACAGCACAGAAAATAAACGAACGTTTTCAGTCGTTTGTCCATGGCCTCAACGATCGCTAGTAAGTTATCTTTTTATTTACCTAATGGACAAGGGCAAGCGGCGGCGGGTGCATGTGCACTTGGCCCAGAGTCTCGGGTCCACAAATTGTAATTGTTTTGGGTTGCGCTGCGTCATGGGGGGGATGGACCAATTGCAGATGGAACTGACGTGTTGTTTTGGTATTGAACCACATCAACAGTTGGTCGCGTTCGCCAACGAATCGATTGTCCTTGAAACTAACGTTCCGTGTCTTTGTCCACCTCCTCTTTCCAGTGAGCCGCATGTGCGCCAGCACCTGGCCAAAGTCTACATGGTGTTGGGCAGCACCGCAGCCGCAACCACTGTGGGTGCCCTCTGCCAGATGCGCGGTTTTCTAGATCTCGGCGTGTTGGCTGCCTTGGGCACGCTATTTCTGGTATTGGGGCTGCATTTCTACAAGGATAATGGCAAGAATTATCGCACACGTTTGACCATGCTCTATGCCTTTGGATTTCTCTCTGGCCAGACAATGGGACCGCTGCTGGGCTACGTCAGCCACATCAATCCGGCCATTATTATCACCGCACTCACTGGCACCTTTGTCACCTTTCTATCGCTGTCGCTGGCCGCTCTCTTGGCCGAGCAGGGCAAGTATTTGTTCCTCGGCGGAATACTAGTCAGCGTTGTCAACACCATGGCCCTATTGAGTCTCTTCAACATGCTATTCCAGTCGTATATAGTGCAAGTGGTAAGTAAACGAAAGAATCTCCTCTGTGGCTGCCAACTAAATCGCATAATTTCTCCTCTCAGACTCAACTGTATGTGGGTGTCTTCGTCATGGCCGCTTTCATTGTCTACGATACCCAGAACATTGTACAGAAGTGCCGCCATGGCAATCGCGATGTCGTACAGCATGCCCTGGATCTCTTCTTTGACGTATTGAGCATGTTCCGCCGTCTGCTCATAATCTTGACCCAGAAGGTAAGCTACTGCATTCTTTTGGTTTTACTTTGAAGTTGCTACAGCCTGCAAGCCACTGTCCCACAGCTCAAGCCCTTTATGGTTTAAGCATCAAGCATATCCCAAGGCCGAACACTTTGCAATAGTTTTTAACCAAGTCAAATAATCTCTTAAGATTAAGATTAACCAAATTCAAACGGTATTTCATGCCTGTAATTATATTTTCACAATTTCCAGCTGGCAACCAAAGTTTTCCAACACTTTTTATATATTTTGACAAAACATTTGCAAAGTTTTCTGGCTGGCTGTTTGTGAAATTATACTTATGCGCTTTGCTCTATCTTATTTGCTATAATCAATTTACTTAATAATTGAATTACTTTCAGGAGGAGCGCAAGCAAGACGAGCGCCGCAGGAGGAACTAAGGTCAGGCGGTAGCAGCATTAAATACCAAAAAAAAAAAACATAAACAAACATAAACAAACCAACAGCAGATACATTTACATTATGTACACTACAACAAAACTGATTACGTTAGAAAATTACCCCCCTTATTTTCAAAGAACTTATGGCCGTGCATTTTCGGACCTTAAATTACAACAACACATTCAAGGCCTTCATTGTGCAAAAGCCCAGGCTAAAAATTCTCTATTTAAATAAAGCCCGCAAGTTAAAGACAAAAACTCATCAAAGTATTGTGCCATAAATAGTGAATTAATAACAATGATAATATCGATTGGTGTGGAGTGGGGCAACAATTTAATTAGGCTAAGTGCATCGACAATGTCCAGACTCGGTGGCAGAAGTTGCTCAGTCGAGTGTCAACATGCCGCAGGTGCAGTCGGAGAGTTCGTCGGAAAGTGCGGTTCAGCCTTTGCTGCAGCAATTTCAGCTGCTGTTTTACATATCCAAAATTGCTGGTATACTGCCGCAGGATCTGGAGAAGTTTCGCACCAAGAATGTGCTGGAGAAGTCTCGCAATGGCATGGTCTACATGCTGGCCATGCTGATTGTGTATGTGCTGCTTTACAATGTTCTCATTTACTCGTTCGGGGAGGAGGATCGCACACTCAAGGCCTCGCAGAGTCAGTAGAGCATGACGTGGGGTGTGGGCAGCATTCAAGCTTCATTCATTCCTTCCATCCAACAGGCACCTTGACCTTTGTTATTGGTCTATTTCTCACCTACATTGGCCTCATTATGATGGGCACGGACCAGTTGACAGCCTTGCGTAATCAGGGCAGGATTGGGGAGCTCTACGAGCGCATACGGCAGGTGGATGAGCGTTTGTACAGGGAAAAGTGTGTGGTGGACAACAGTCGTATTGGGGGACGCATTCGTTTTATGCTCATCATGACGTTCCTCTTTGAGCTCTCCATTTTGTTGGCCACGTACATCAAGCTCGTGGATTACACCCAATGGATGTCTGTGCTGTGGATTGTCTCGGCCATTCCCACGTTCATCAATACGCTGGACAAGATCTGGTTTGCTGTATCGCTCTACGCGCTGAAGGAACGCTTTGAGGCCATCAATCAGACGCTGGAGGAGCTGGTGGCCACCCACGAGAAGTTCAAGCGGTGGCTGTGCGGCGATCAGGAGACCAGCAGCCGTGCGCTGGACAGCTCACAGCCACCGGAGTACGACAGCAATTTGGAGTATCTCTACAAGGAGCTGGGCAGCTTGGACATGGGCTCGCTGAAGGGCTCCGGCAGGAACAAAGTGGCGCCTGGTGGGTGTAAATTTTCCATAATTATATTTGCATTCCGTTGGACCAATTTCTGGTTACAGTTTCCCATTCGATGAACTCTTTTGGTGAATCCATTGAGGCCTCGGACAAGGCCACACATCAAGCTCCTCCGATATCCGTGAATATGGCACACGAGAGCGAGCTGAGCAACGCCTCAAAAGTGGAGGAGAAGCTGAACAATCTGTGTCAGGTGCACGATGAGATCTGTGAGATTGGCAAGGCCATGAATGAGTTGTGGAGCTATCCGATACTCTCGCTGATGGCTTATGGTTTCCTCATATTCACAGCACAGCTTTATTTTCTCTACTGCGCCACACAATTCCAGTCGATACCGTCGCTCTTCCGCTCGGCCAAGAATCCCTTCATCACGGTCATTGCGTTGAGTTATACGTCCGGCAAGTGTGTGTATCTCATCTATCTGAGTTGGAAGACCTCTCTCGCCTCGAAACGCACTGGCATCAGTCTGCACAAGTGCGGCGTAGTTGCGGATGATAATTTGCTCTTTGAGATTGTCAATCATTTGTCGCTGAAGCTGCTCAATCACTCGGTGGACTTCTCCGCCTGCGGCTTCTTCACTCTGGACATGGAAACGTTGTACGGCGTCAGTGGTGGCATCACCAGCTATCTCATCATACTGATTCAATTCAATTTGGCTGCCCAGCAGGCCAAGGAGGCCATTCAGACATTCAATTCGTTGAACGATACCGCCAGCTTGGTGGGCGCTGCCACCGAAGTGGACAATGTTAGCTCCACTCTGTATGATCTGGTGACCACCACCATGCTAACGCCAACGGGTTGAACGTGTTGCTGAGTTGTATTTGGTCTTTTTGCACCTTCCTTCCCGCACTTTTGTTCGCTTTCAGCACCTAATAAATCATCACACTGCAGTCAGGCGTTTGTACTCTGCTTTCGCATCTTCCAGCTCACTGAGCAGATCGTTGAATGTGGCATTGGCTCCATCGTAGTCTAGAATGGCCACGCAAGCGATTTGTGCACGCTTCTGCAGGGCATAGGACAGCTCGCGGCGCACCAGCGGGAAACAGTACGGCACCGTTTGCTGCTGGCAGAGATCCTTCAGGCCTTCAATCGTTTCATCCAGTCCACCTAGAGAAAATATACAACTGATTAGAGGTTGGCCCTGGCATTTCGCTTACGCTCTTACGTTCCCCTGGGCAAATCTCGCAATCGGTGGCTAGGATTAGCAGCTTCACTTTTTGTATGCGCAGCCGGGCCAATGCTTCGCGTATGCCCAGCACAAAGCGCGGATGTGCACGTGCCTTGATTTCGTTTTTGGCATAGGCACGTTGCTGAAAGCGATTCAGATCATTCAGCAGTTGAATGGACAACTGCTTGAGCTGTGGCCGGGTGCAGTTGTCGCAGTAGCTGGAAGGAAAAAAAATTTAAATTTAACACGAAAATATAATCAAGATATTTGTAGGAAACCTTCTGAAGCGTCGGGAATGTATGGAATGTATCTTAGCTGCTAGCTGCTCCTCTTTTTCATCCTCTTGAGTGCAAGTCTCCGTTGCAGCCAGCGACAAGCACTCCAGCTTCTCCGTCAGCTCCTCCTCGCAGTTGGGCCTCTGACCCATGGACATCTTTTGCTTCTTGAGCCTGCGATAGCTGCATATCATCTTCTTCAATCTGGTAACCTTCTCCTTGGGATTAAGGCGCGTTTTTCCTTTGCGCTTTGCCGCATACAAAGGTTTCATGATGGTCAGCTGTGAACGTTTCAGCTTCTTGGCCTTGTTTTGCTTTTGTGTCTGCCGCGACTTGACAACAAAATCGAAGAGCGTGCACTGCAGCTCCTGCTTCTTGTGCTTATTTTTATACTTGGCGCTGCGTGGCAGCCTTGGCGCAGTTTGTGCCACATCCTTTTGTATGTTTTGGAACGTGCTGTGATCAATAATATTCAATTTATCCGAGCGGCGCAGCATTTTTGTAGATTCGTATGCACTAGTGTTGGCTAACGCAGAAAACTCACAGCACACTAATTTAAATTATTTTGTTGTTTATCTTATTATTGCGTTATCTTCTTATTGCTATGAGTGTTTAATACTTAACTAAAAACTCGGTTTGGCTATACAGTTTAGAAACCACAGTCTGATAGGAGCACTACTTAGCTTAAGTAACAAATGGCCTACGGAGTTTAGGAGGTAGGACTATGCTATAACCTTATGCTACGATCTATGGCTATGTGCAGCTCGTTGAACTCCTTGAGATGCTCGAGTATCTGGTCACGCTCGTGCTCGTAGATCTCCCAGTATTTCAGATACTGGCCCACATGCTTGAGCACCAGGCTGCGGGCAAAGTCCAGGCAGCTCCGAACATGCTTCATCCTTCGCCGGCAGCTGGTCAGCACCGAGCGTAGCTGCTGCTCCGGCTCCAGCTGTGCGATGACAAAGGCAAACACGTTCTTTACATTAATCCGGATATTGTTTGGAAACACAACAGACTCGGTGGGACGCGCCTGCGGAAAGACAAACAGCGTGGGGCAGAGCGGCATGGAGAACTCCCACGGCAGATCGTTGGCCTGACTGTCGAAGCGTATAAAGTTTACGCTGGGACTGGTGAGCAGCACCGACACCTGCAGGAATGCCTGTGATAGTACAGCGGACAGAGCGCAGTCTGGACGATACATGAACACCACATTTGTGGCGTTTGGTCGCTGAAGCGCTTGCAGCAGCATTTGGCGGTTGAAGTAGCGATGGAAGGCCGTGTCCGGCGGTGGCTGCGCATTCCTGTACACCTTGGGCAGTGTTTTGGCGTAGAACTGCCGTATAAAGTCCTTGAGGGCTACATACGAGAAGGGATGATCCTGTGGCATGACATGCAGCGCCTCCTCGGCCATGTCCAATATGAAAACCTGCACCGCGGAGGCGTCTCGCTCGTGGGGATGGTGATGCTGATGCTGCTGTATGCCCAGCTGCTGGAGGTAGTCCGCGTACTTAATGGAATCGAAGATCACAACGCCCAGCGATCGATTCTTGGGGAAATCCTCCCCGGAATGTTGCCAGATGAGCTGACTGTACTTGGTCACCATGTTGGCAATGCCAATCTTCATGGCCGGCGTGCCATGGTTGGAGTGCGCGAGGCACAAATTCCGCCGATGAAGCGCTAGGAGTTGACGCGAGTCCGTGCCCTTGCCCACGGACACCTGCAGGTGGTGCTGGTGGGTGTACGTTCGCCAGAGATGATTGAGGTACTTGTTGATGCTGTAATAGTTGGCCAGCGTCGCTGCATTCAGCTGCCAGGCGCTAGGGCAACTCTCTGCATGCTGAGGTGTTTCTGCATAAAGTTCCGCTGGCATTTGCAGCAGCGAATATGACTCCTCCTTGGCATGGCTGTCGTCATTCGTCGTCCAGTAGGAATCACAGCTGTCCGTTTGCTTTTTCAGCGCGCTTGCCATTTCCTTGACCATTACCAGCGGCATGGCACTGGCAGTCTGATGGCTGTGTGGCATCTTTACGCCCATGGCCAGCACGGGCATGTAGCGCGCCTTCAAGGCGATTGTCGTTGGTGTTCCATAACCGTTCGAGAAGAAGGCCAGACTCTTGAGGGTGTGACGAACCCAACGAACGATGTTCAGAGCTCGCCAGTCGCTCGACGATGTGTTGAACGTGTGCACACCATTCCGGCTGTCAATGACCACAAGCTGCGGCAGGGTGACGTCCTCCCCTTTCAGCATGCTCTTTGCACTCTTTCCAAAGTTCAGGGCGAAGCGTATATTCCGCTCGGGATCGAACTCCAGCCAGCAGACAGCGGCCGCCATATAGCGCTTGTATGCGAGACTGTCTGCAGAGTCGAGGAGCGCCAGGACAACGGCATCCGAGTGCTTCCTGAGTCCTGCCAGCTCGAGGCTGGTGTGCACCCGATCGACGGGCTCGATCAGATAGTTCATGAAGCGTGCGAGATCCTCAAAGTTCCAGTCTCCGGAGTACTGCAGAATGTGCCGCTGGTTGTAGCGCACTATCAGTGTGGGCCACTTATCCGGGTAGCCGCCAGCGCCAACCACTCCAGGATTTGGCACGTGGGTGCTGCTGCAGTTGCACTGAAAGTGCCAGCAGTCGACGGCCCCGAAGAACGCGTACTCGTGATAGTAGTGCGCCAGTCCATTGTAGAGCCTCTTGGCCTGCTTTGCCTCACTCGACCAGGACACGTAGTGGAAAATCATCGCGATCTCGAAGTCGGACGCCTCGGCTCGCACTTGTGGCACACTGAGGCCGGGACACTCGACGATGGGCGCCTCCTCGCGCCTCGACGTCTGAGCCTCTGCCAGACGGACGGCGAGGACCAGCAGCACCAGGTTTATAAATAAACTCATTGTTGGCAGAATGCAGCCGGTGTGCTGGCTAATTTAATAATATATAGCGGGCACCATATGATTGGAAATGTGCGAAAACTCTGGCCACACTTCTCAATGTTTACAGCGACCTCTGACGAATGGGGTTTGAGTTAATTATATCAGATTGGATTATTTAGCAATTTATTTAAATAATTGCTCATTTTGCAATGTTGATTAATCATAAATTTAATTGATTTCATTTAAATTCCAACGGATAGTTTTAAGCAAATAGTTCGATAGTCACACCGATGTGTCTCCAGTTTTAGTATCGATACATTCAGGCAAATACAACACTGACCAGCGCATATGCGTTAATTAATCACTTTTACTGTTTACTTTTTTAATATAAACTACGTTAATTAAATTAACAATTGGTGCACCAAGAACCAACTACGACGCGAAAACAAAGTGAAAATCTTCTAGTGTCTGAATAGTCGTCATCGTATGGTTTTGCACCGTGCATCCGTTCCAGCAATCGAAGAAATCGCTGTGAAGTGACCTGAACTTGAATCTTTGGCAATCCAAATAGCAAATTACAAGTGTTTGGTGGAATGCATATGTAAATTCAGAGTATCGGAGCGAGCGCATATATAATTAACAGTTTGGCCTTACACTTTCCAACCACAACAACAAAGCAAAGCAGCAGCGACGGACGACCACACACACACACTCACTCACTTGCTCTCACACTCTCGCCCTCGCACACACACACACGAGCGCACGCACAGTCAGACAGAGTGAGAGAGATAACCTGGTGTGAGGCAATCACCGTCATCGCATCGCATCGCCTCCGTTTGTGTTTCCCCAAACCCAGTCAAGCTTTTGATTTGAAATTTGAAACATACCGAAAAAGCGGAACGGGAACGCATCAACATTGAAATATGGGGCTTTTACTCTCCCGCTTATGGCGAATGTTTGGCAACGAGGAACACAAACTGGTGATGGTGGGCCTGGACAATGCGGGCAAGACGACCATCCTGTACCAGTTCCTGATGAACGAGGTGGTGCACACGAGTCCCACCATCGGCTCCAACGTCGAGGAGGTGGTGTGGCGAAACATACACTTTCTGGTGTGGGATCTGGGCGGTCAGCAGAGTTTAAGGGCCGCCTGGAGCACATACTACACAAACACAGAGCTGGTGATTATGGTCATAGACTCAACGGACCGCGAGCGTCTGGCGGTGACGCGCGAGGAGCTGTATCGCATGCTGCAGCATGAGGACCTGAGCAAGGCCAGCCTACTGGTGTATGCGAACAAGCAGGATCTGAAGGGATCGATGTCAGCGGCCGAAATCTCACGGCAACTGGATCTCACCTCCATCAAGAAGCACCAGTGGCACATCCAGGCGTGTTGTGCGCTCACCGGCGAGGGCCTGTATCAGGGCCTGGAGTGGATCGTTCAGCGCATCAAAAACAAATGACAGGCCACCAATGACCGACTATAGTTAATAATTGTAGAAAAGTAAAACAAATTTGTATGTAAAATGTAAATGTAAAGCCACACAACATAATAATAATAATAATAATAATACTGATAAAGACGATGTAACAGATTTTAAGCGTTGTTCGCCGATTGTTCGAAAAAAAGTTGTTGCCAAGCCAATTTTATTAAGTGTATAAAAAAAAGAGAAGGGGGGGACTTCAATGATAAAAATGATGATACGAGTGGTAGGAGTACGATTAATGATTATGTCTAAGATCTAAGCCAATTAACTACTTCCAATAAAATTACAAAATAAACGAGTTTTATTTCGAAATTGTTTCGTATTCAATTGAATACAGAACTGGACGTTTCCTCGTCGAACATTGCCTTCTAATTGACATTGTTGTGTCGCGATTTGCTCGCTCGTTTGTTTGTTTGTTGATGTGTGAGATTGATTTGTACTCTATCGTCTAAAATAAATACATGGTTGTGTAAAAGGTAGCACATAAATTAAAAAAGGCTTACTGGCAGGCAGCAGCGCCGGTAAGTAACGCGTACAAAAAACAGTTTTAGGTTTAGGTTTAAATATTAGCAAACTAAAATATAAATATATAGCCACACGAACAGTTTGATCACAAAACGTAAAAAGCAAAATAATAAAACAATATCAAAATGGTGCAAGTCTAAGTGAGATTACAGGAGCTGCTGCAACTCTTGAGGGGTTTGCCCTGGCCCAGTGTGATGGTGTTCTCGTCCACAGCCTCCACATTGTTGGCATCGTGCTGGCGCTGCAACACACAGAATATTTTTGCTTTGATCGAAGAAAAGGCAACCCAGAGCTCACCTTCAGTTCGGTGGCCAGACAGCGGAAGGCATCCTCAACATTCATATTCTCCTTGGCGGACGTTTCCATCACAAACAAAATTTCAGGTATATATTGACACATTTGGCGCGCCTCTTCAAAGTCCACCTCGCGCTCCGTTTCCATGTCGCACTTGTTGCCAATCAATATGATCAGAACATTCGATGCCGTGTATCTGCGCACCTCCTCGATCCACTTTTGCAGATTGGAAAAGGAAGACCTCTTTGTGATGTCATAAACTGCAGTGAAAAACAATTACAAATTGTAGATAATAGAGGCCACAAGCAGAGCAAACACTATTAAAATCAATGCCTCGCAATAACATTAGAGCGTGGAGCGGCGCGGTGCGACGCCTCTTATCAGCGAATCACGACAGGAGCTCTCGCTCTCCACTTCACTTCTACTGATAGCGTAGGGCGTCGTCGGTGGCGCCATGACAAATGAATGGGCGTGCGTATCCGGAAGATACCGACTCACCAATTAAGACACCGTTGGCCGAGCGATAATAGCTCTGCGTAATGGTGCGAAACCTTTCCTGGCCAGCCGTGTCCCAAATTTGTAGCTGAAGGAATATGATTCATTTTCTTAATACCCTTTGATATTACTCCAGCCAACGCTTACCTTAATTTGTTTTGCTTCCACGGCTATGGTCTTCATGGAAAAGTCTACGCCAATTGTATTGCCATGTCGCTCTATGTAGTTGCCCGTCTTGAACCTGTCCACTATGCAGGTTTTCCCCGTACCACAGTCACCGATCAGGACGATTTTGAACAGGAAGTCAAAGTTCTCCTCGTTGGGCAGTGCCATCAAAGTCTGTGGGTTACGCGCCGTCATTATATCTGTCCAATGTCGTGTGTTCTGGCTGGCTATGGAGTGAGTTTCTGGTAGTTTTTCTTTGCCAATGGAAAATGAAAACAAAGATTGAATAAATGCACTTGTTAGTGGTGATGGGATGGCTGTTCGCAGCTGTTCCACAGCGATAGCTATCGATACGCAGAACGATAAGTGTGCCTATCGATGCGTTGACTTTTGAATTGGATTTTTATGTTTGACAATATTTGCTTTCCGCTTCGGGCAGTTTGCCAATTGGAAATCTAACATCAAGATCTTATCCATTATGCAAGAAATCCATTAAAGCTGCCTATCTATTTAAATGAGGCATTGGCCAAAGCAAATGGAAAGCATTTTGTGCGTGTGAATTGATGTACGGGCTACCATCACGTACCATAGGTCGAGCGGCTTTCTGATAACATTTTTGGGTCTGATGTGCAAACCAATAAATTTTCACCACGTACCCTAATGATGCAGTCATTTAACGCTATGAAATTTTGCTTTATTGAGTGATAAATATTTATGGCAATTTCCCCAATGCAATTTTTATTGACTTTCCCATCCAAATATGAGACCTTGACCTACATTCAGTGCGGCCAGTTCTATTTCTAGACTCACTTTCAGAGCGCAGCGGAAGCTCCACCACTCACGCCACACACAAAACATGTTCTATGGCGCATCTGCATCTGCATCTCGTTCTGCATCTGTATTTGTGTATGCAAAGCATCTTCAGTTGACCAACTGCTTCGATTGCCAAGCCACTTGGAAACCGCAACGCCTGATTGTGGCTCTGTACGCACTGACGCCTCCATTTGGGCAAGGAAAGTTTAATTGCTGCAAGCCAAAGTCGTGGGGTGGCTGGGCCTGAGAACTTGTCTGTCAGCCGCTGCCTTAGAGTGAAACTAATTGCGACCCAGTTGCGTTTTGCAGGGAAAACCCTCACAGATGAGTCACTGGCTTAGAGCGCCCCAGGAAGTGCACCTCTCAGAGGCTATCCTCAGAGTTGAAGTCGCAGTTCAGCTCACCCACTCGCTGGCAGGAAAATCAAACAGCAAATTGGCAAACTTTACACACACAGCAGATCAGATATTTCAGTCTTTCCATACTGGTTTGCCAGTTTCGGCTGTAGCTTCTGCCTCGTACTCCTCTTCTTCTTCCTCCTCTGCTGCTTCCTCTTCTTCGGCCCATTGCGGTTTTCGCTGGCTTTTTATCGTGCGCCTCGACCGCTAGCCGCTTTAGTTGAATTTCAAACGTTTGCGCGCCCGGTTGTCTGTCCCCCGGAACATAAAGCGAAAAGTAACCGAAGTCCATGTTAGCTTCTCCTTCTAGCCAAGGACCAGCATAACGCGTGTGTTAAGTGAAAAACGTGTCTGCATGACTCAAGCATTGGAAAAGTGAAGTTTTGATCTTGCGCTGAACTCTGCCGGAGAGGCAAGCGAGGAATTTTCGGCAAAAGGAAACCAAAAAATAGGACAAGTTCAACGGCAACGCCAAAGATTTTTCCCAGCCGATTGTGACCAGCCGAGTCTTATGTAAGCTGCGCTACAACTCCTCGAGAATGTGCCCCCAAAAAGCCAAATCCGATAAACAATTACAATTACCTAATTGTCATGCATTAAGCGTTAGCTTCATTCGAACTTTCTATAGCTGTGCCGAGTACGATTTTTGTGTGTTGTTTGATTGATTTCCTCGCACATGCCGAGCACGCACACAGATCCCTCCCCCGCACGACACACAGACAGACAGATGACACCACTTGCACTTTCCTTTCGCAATCATTTTTTGTTGCTGGATTTCTAATTAATTATTCCGTGACAGTCCCTTGTGCCTGTGCCTGTGCCTGTGCCTGTCCGGTGCGGGTGCAACGTGCCAAAAGACTTGAGCAACGAACTCGGCCCGCTTGCTTGTGTTTTTTGCTGTCGCTTTGATTGGGAATGAAATAATCAAAATTATCATACGAATATTTTGTTGTACAAGTGTCTCCACTCCACTCCACTCACCTGCTGACCCAGTTTTCGGTTTCATTAAGTAAATTTCTTTATTTCGCGCTGATTGCAAAAAGAAAAAACGCTCTTGGGATTCTGACAGCGGACAATCAGACAGACACACGGACCTGGCTGGACACACGTTTCATCTGTCCATACTTGGCACTGCCAAGTGCACGCCAATTAAAGCTCAGCTGCACTAATTCGCCATAAGTTTTTGCAGAAGGAAAGGCTTTTCTCTCAATCAGAGACTGAGTCGGAGTCTGATTCTCACTTTTCTCACTTCTCGAGCGGTGTGTCCACCGCATTCCAAGCTGACATTTCTTGCGTGTTTGTTGTGCTAGACTGCAACTGTAAAAAGGGAGCGTAAAGAGTGTTGCAGAGTGTTGTAAAAAGTGTTTTGTGCTTCCCAAAAGGCTTTCTTCTTTTTTGCTGCTTTTCTATTGCTGATTTCGTATAGAAATCAAAATGTATCCTTGGCCATAAGCGAGCGTCACTCTCTCACACTCTTTGCACTGTCAACTGCATTTGTATTTGGATTTAGTTTTGGCTACGACTGCCCCAGCCAGTTCTGCCTCCTGCTGTGGCACAACGCACTTGCCCAGTCAGTGTGTCTGTCTGTCCAATCCACACTCCTCCTAGGCGACTGACCTCATTTTCATTTTCATGTCCATCATTTGCTCTGTGTGCAATTAATCCTATCGCAGCGTATTTGCATTTTTACATTTTTGCAGCCACGCCCCAGCGGCTCCTGTCTGTAGGCCTGTCTGGTTCTGTCAGCATATTTGTTTGGGCCTAGTTTGGGTGCAGTGCAGCGACAAGTGTCCATCCCAGCGAGGAGAAACTCACGCTGCTGTGCAACCTTTGAGTGAATCGAACTAGAATGTTTGGTCTAGAAAGCTGCTAGCCTGGTGCTGCCACCACTCAAATGGCCATCAAATTGTAGCCTTGAGAAAGTGCAGCACAGAATATGGCTTTGGCTCTAATCATGGCCTACACTACAGGCCAACTGCAACCGGCTCACTGGTTCTGTGGCTCTGCAGCTTGTTGCATCACTGATGCTGCACGAGTAAAAGTGCGTCGTGCAGCGAGAAATCAATTTGTTGTGCTCTCCATTTTGGTTGTGGGATTCCTTACCGGGGTGAAATCTACAACTGGTTTCGTTTAGAATAATAAATCAATTTGTTGGGATGCTTTCACAGGCCAGAAGAGTCCGAAGAGCCATTTGCCAATTCCTAATACCGAGCTGTGGGTATTTTTATAGCCATTTGTATGTGCTTCAATGTGCTTGTAATCAGAATTGAAGCTGCCAGCCAGGCCTAACGGGGCAAACAGTTGAAGCAACTGAAACAATGCCAGATCTGTGCATCGCTTTCCCAAAAAATACAACACGAGACACGTTCGACAGGCTAACCAGTTGCTGCAGCTAGAAGGAGGAGAGTGGCGGCTGAAGGCTGCAGCATGAGAATGGAGCAGAAGTTGCAGTTGAGAATGCAGAATGGGCAGAGACTCTGGCGCCAATTGATGTTATACAACTGTTGAATAATGATGGCCATTAGGCTGATGTTTCAGCAGTTCCATTTTGCCAGCTAATCGCTATCTTTTGCTGGATTTAGCAGCTTTAAACTCTAATCTCTAATCACTTGTTCCAGCATGTCGCGTTGCAACTTATCGGACTTTGGCCTGCTGCTTTCCATGCTGGTGCTGCTGCTGCTGCCAGTCCTCTGCGTGTGTCAATCCACATCAACGCCCAATCGACAGCAGCAGCAGCAGCAGGCGGATGCCGCACAGCTGGCGGATGTGGAGGCTGCCGCACAGTCAGACGCTTGGGACGATGCAGATCCCGATGCGCCGCACATACGCAAGAAGCGTTTGATTTGGATTACGGACGATGGACGACTGGCACTGCCACCGGGCACCTCGCTGACATTTACGCCAACGATTGCCATGCCACTGGTCAGGCATCCGCCCGAGGGTTTCTTCTCCAATCTGACCATCAGTTTCCCAGTGACCAGTGAGTCCCACCAATGACTATTCACTTAACTCTGTGGTAACTCTCTCTCTCTCTCTCCTCTCTCCACAGTTGACTTTGACAAGCTGGGACTGACGGACAATCAGAATCCTTTGGGCGATTTGCCGCCGCTGTTTTCGCGCTCCTTTGGCCACGAGGCGGGCCACATGGTGGGCGAGTATGTGGCCAGATATTTGCATGTGCAGCGCCGCAAGCGAGATCTCAGCGAGCAGCGCAGCAGGAGCGAGGATGCGCCGTTCCGCGTGCACGACGAGGGTCCCAAGTTTCCGGATTTGCCCGCCGGCATGCAGCACATCTTCCATGGCGGCGAACGTGTGCTGCTCTACGGCGTCGTGGAGGATTTTCTCTCCACCTTCGGCATGGATGGAAAGGCGTGTCTGCTGCGCACCATCTGCGAGATGCATTCCCGCAGCCTGGACAAGTTTGGTGTGTTCGGAGAGATGACAAAATTGTTCTTAACGTGCGTGACGTCAGTCCTTCCTTGGTGGTTGCTAATGTTTATCCCCTTTTTAGTGTCACGGAATCGCCTTTTGCTGATCTGGTGCCCGACTACGTGCAGGCTCAACGTGTGGGCGAGGGCAAGCAGGCGCCTGGGGAGTGTTTTCCCTACTTCCAAGCCTGTCCCAAGAGCATCTTCAAGGCGCTGGCGAACAAATACGCCAAGCCCGCGAAGACATCCAGCCCCAGCAAGACGAAAAGGACAACGACGACCAGCGCTCGACCAGCGTTGGGGGAGTATCACGAACAGCAGGCCATACAGCTGCAGCTGCCTGTCACGCGGGATCCCAGTCGCGATAATGTTTATATGTGAAGATCCTCCTGCTCCTGCTCCTGCTCCTGCTCGTCCTCCCATTGTTGACCTCGTTTAGGTTTAGTTTCCGTGAACATTCAGAGTCATTTGCCTGTAATTAACATTTACTAATTATTAATTTATTTACTTGTATTTATTGTGTATTTATTGTGTATTTATTGTGTTAGTCATTAAGCCCTTGTTGTTGTTGTTAACTGCTGAGTGTGTGTTGTGTGCGTGTGTGTGTGTGTGTGTGCGTGGCTTCACCTGTAAATAATTTGCAATCGTGGCATAGTCCCCAGCCCTCACCCCTACACCGTATACCATATTGTAGAATAAATTCCGAGTAACAAACAAAAATGGAATGTGTGCGGCCACAGCCGCTTTTGCCCATCACTTTTCAGCTGCTTTTCTGCACACTACATGCTGCCAAACAACTGCTTCAAATGATCCAAATGAATGTGGTTAATGTGATACAAAATGGTGACATCCCGCACGAGGCTATCCAGCGCCAAGACATCGCTCAGCCAGTTGTGGGATTGCAGCTGCTGCCAGCCAAAGGTGATGCACTTTTGCCAGGCCTCGTTGTAGGCCACCTCCCGGTGTATGTTGAGCATCTACAGGGAAGAGACAAGAGAACCGTTTTACTTTCGGCATCAGCTTAGAGGATCACCTCCTCCCACCTCAATAAACAGTGTGGCCAGAGACAGATGACAGTCACAGCTGGCGCTGTAGCGCAGGCGATAAAAGTGCAAGCCCTTGAGGACGAAAAAGTCGCACAAATCGGGAATGTGATTGGCCGTGCCGATGCGCAGCAGCAGGCGCAGAGCATGACGATACTTAAGCATGCGCTCGTCGCGGATGTGCTGCATCCTTGGCACGAACGGGCAAAAGCTGCGACGATCGTACTGCGGATAGACCTGCAGCAGGGCCAGCCAGTAGCTGGTGCCCGAGCAGTGTGCCCAGGCGGGGCCGGAGGGCACAAAGCTGGGCAGCGGATGCTCCACGAAGCTGAACTGCATGGCCGGCAGAAACACAAACGAAATGACGCTGGGCATGCCCGCGTCGCGACACTCACTGGCGAGGATCTCGTGCACGAATCCCTGGTCCCCGATCTCATGGGTGCGATAGCTGAGGGAGTAGCGCACACCGCTGCGGCAGGAGATGCTGCCCATGTGGGAGATGGCGTCGCGCAGGTTGCCGCGCAGGAAGAGCTGAACGCTCTCGGGATTCAGGTAGTCGTTGCTCACCATCGGATGGACGTGTGCCGCGTGCAGGTGGATGTACGCCGGCTGGGCCGTATTGAAGATGGGCGTCACGCGAAAAGGCATGCGGAAGCGCAGATATTGGTCAAATCTCAGGGGGAAATCGATCTTGGAGCCGCGGTAGAAGGTGGCCGTGGCCAGAAGGTTCTGCAGCATGAAATTGTACACCAAATCCTTCTCGGACATGGCCTCCCGTATGGTGCGGGATATAACCTGTGCGTCCAGCAGCCAATCGGCATCGCCTTCATCGATTTCGCCACACTCCGCGATCACTTTGATGCCATCGTGGAAGGAGTGCTCCTCGGGTAGAATCAAAGCCTCTCCACAATTTGCTTCACTTTTGTCGTTGCCTGGATCCATGGGAATATGTTTTCACACTCACAGCTCGTTGACAACTGCAGCTGGGGGTGCTCGTCACTATTAGTCATTTTACATTCGGAAATTTGATATGTTGTTCATTTATTTCTCATTTTCCGTTTTCCCGAACAATTAATTTCAAAGTGCCGCTATTTATGTCAGCTTTCGATAGCTTTTGTGTCGATAGCAGCGAACGGGCATACTGATAGTACGCACTTCAGTTTATGCAACGCTAGGTGCCAGAATAACATGGTTGTTCGAAACGTAAAAACAAATGCGACCGTTATTCGCATGAATTGGCACATTTTTTATACTTTTTCGTTAGTGGTTTAGCCCTGGCTGCTAAATGTGTTTTCAGCAGGTCTCAAGTGGGTTAAGTTCGTTTTTCCTGTGGTATATTTGCGGTATATTCGTAAGGGTCATTCACACTGCCACAACAAACGTTCCGCGGTCACACTAATTCCAACTCGAGTGAAGATCAAAACAACAAATTAATTTGAAAATTGCATGATTAGAATATGTGCGGTTGCACAAACCGAGACGAGCCGCAGAATAACACGTAACAACGTGTTGCACAAATGTGTGTGGAGAACAGCTTCAATCAATAAACGAAAGGTGAGTGCAACCGAAGGGCAGGCAGGAGCAGCGCCAGAAGGTGTTTCCTACAAGTTCTGGCTCCTTTAAGGGCCAACAGATAGGTTGAAAAAAGCAAAAGCAAAGTAAATGCCAACCGGCCCCGGCCCCGGCCCCAATTAGAAGTGGCAGCAGGCAGGCAACAACATAGTTGCTTGCACCCGAAGACTGAGTCAGGCGTTTGATGATGATTGAATTGGATTATCACGATGTGGCTTTTGCCATTCGACCGCTGCCGGCGTTGTAGTTGTTTATGTTTGCGCGGACGTGGCGCAATATATTCGTAATCTACTCAACGCTCCGGCAACCTGCTGATTAAGATATTTTCTGTTTCTGTTTGACAGATAACTTGAACGGGCTTCAGTTGCGGCATGGATCTGGTGACGACAAATCGCGCGATGACTGCGACGACGGGGGAATCCACATCGCCGCCTTCGAGCAACGAGGCGGCTGCTGGCTCCCAGAGCGATGCCTCCGAGGAGGAGGAGTATCTGGACAACAGCATCGAGCTGCGCGGTTACCTCAGCAAGTGGACGAATTACATCTACGGCTGGCAGCCGCGCTACATTGTGCTCAAGGACGGCACCTTATCCTACTACAAATCCGAGTCCGAGTCGGATTTCGGCTGCCGCGGTGCCATCAGCCTGACGAAGGCAACCATTAAGGTAAGCAACCAGCCACCAGCAAGTGTTCTTAATTGAACTAATAAAAAAGTAATGGCCGCGAGTGTGTGCGCGCATGTGTTTTGGTCAAATTAACCAACGAAACAGCCACGACCCCGGCTTGATTCCAAGTTCATTCCACACTCCGCACATTCCCAGCGACGCAATCAATGCAGCGCAATCAATTAACGTTGCCTGGACAGCGAATGTCGAACGAAAATAGACCAAATTGAAGTCATCAATGTAAGTGGGGTGCCCCCGCACACAGACACACCTCCACCGGGGTGCCACCAGAGGGGAGACCCGGACATTAAATGCCTTTCGTTGGGTTGTTGACAGGAGGGCGTGTGTGTGTGTTGTTGTTGTTGCTGTTGCTGTTTGTTGACGGAGGGCGTTTCGAAATGAGTGTGCACTTGTGGGCCACACTTTATCTATTTATTTATAGTGTCGAAAGTGGCCAAGAACGAGCCACCATATATGAATGGTGTGACTCATGGCAGACGCATACCCTTCCTGTAATTCGCACTGATTCCGCCCACAGATTGCATTGCTTCTCCTCTTCTGCTCCTCTTGCAGGCCCACGAGTCGGATGAGCTGCGCTTCGATGTGGTGGTTAATAACCTGAACAACTGGTGCCTGCGTGCCGAGACCAGCGAGGATCGCATGCACTGGGTGGAGGTGCTGCAGCTGTACAAGGAGGACACTGGCAGCACGGACACCACCTCGCTGCGACGGCACGGCAGCACCATGTCGCTGCAGTCGAATACCATTTCGCTGACCAGCGGCGGCAGCCTCAAGAAGACGCAACGCAATCTGCGCGAGAAGGTCGGCGAGTTGGAGACCTTCAAGGACATTCTTTTCGGGCAGATAGAGACGCTGCAGCGCTACTTTGATGCCTGCTCCGAGCTGAACAAGAGCAATGCACAGCCACTGGACTTGGGCGATGGTCTCAAGTGCATTGATTTCAAGGTAAAAGGCGGAATAAACACTTGAAAAATGGTTTAACGGAGCGTAAACCACTTGCATTTAAAGGGTGAATCCATCACGTTTCGTGCCACAACATCCGGCGTGCTGACTACCCTGCAACATTGCCTGGAAATCATAGCCGAGAGCGATGAGTCATGGAAGCGAAAACTGGAGCGTGAAATTGATAAGCGACGGCGCTCGGAGGAGCAAAATAAGTAGGTCTCCCCATCTCCCCCAAGGACGCCCACCAAAAACTAAGTCAAATGTTTGCTTTGCAGGCGATCCAAGGACGAAATTGAGAGGCTGAAGCGCCTGTCATATCCTGGCCCAGATTTCGAGGTAAGTCCTCGCAGTTTTTAGTTTACATTTTCGGTGCTTTCGGCGTCCCCCACGTGCGCCTTGATTAGCACACAATAACCAAACGAATTGTGTTCACGGTCAGACGGCAATTCGGGCCAAACACGTTCCAATTCCCACTGCCACGGAATGCTGAATGCAAATACAACAGCAAGGCAGAGAGGTAGAGAGTGAGAGCGAGCGAGTAGTAAATTTGCATGGCCGCGCTTCGTCTTAAAATAAACTCTCTTGTTGTATGGCGTGGCATGGAATGGGCTGCTGTTTTGTACGGATTTCATCAGACCTGCGGAAAGTAGAACACGGCCCAACCCGACCCATATTTGATTTTGAAACAATTTCCGATTGTTTTGTTTGATTTTCCCATGTTCCGATTGAATCTCCGATTCGCCACATGCAAGCCCTTTGGCGTGCCCTCCAATTTCCGCCTTAATTTAATTCCATTCAATTAATATTTACATCAGAATGTTGTTTATGGCGTGGAGTAATCAAATATTTGCATCTGTGCGAGGGGCAGCTCATGCATTTGGCGACTGCTCAAGCGCAAAAAGTGGGCGTCTAGACGGTGGCAGTGTTGCTTATTGACAGTTTGATGTTGCAGCAGATTTACCATGAGCCCATAAAGGCAGTCATTGAGGTTGACGAATGTTTATGCTACATGAAATGATCGAAATACACTGCCAAAGGTGGGGTACAACTGTTGTTTGGTTAAAGTTATTCCAGAGCGCAGATGGAGTATTCCACTCTCCCCCATTTGTCTCTCTCTCAGCCCAGCTCTTCTCTCGCTTTTAGCCTGGCTAGCCACTGGCGACTGTCACTGTTTATGGCTTGGGTTTGGTCAGTTCGCGGTCAGCGATCGAGCCGCCAACACGTACCAATCATAAACCAATTTAGCCGTGCAAACAAACGGAAATCCAAAACCAAAATCCAAACAGTTTCTTCTTCATATTTGTCGTGGCTTTTAATTTGTGTGTGCAGATTGTGAAACCTTTTTCAGTTGCATTGAAAACCAATTAAACAGTGTCTAAAATCGCAGCACGCACTGAAATAACTCGTTGGAATGCCCTCGGTGCGATTTCTTTGGCGCTCTGGCTATCAGAATGGAAAAGTTAAACAAATTGCGGTAGGTGCTGCCCTACAGGCTGCTCGGGAGTGGAAGATAAAACCAAATTGCCCTCATTTGTGGGTCCCTCCCATCAGAAGTGCGCTCTTGGAAACGAAAACCCCACACACATTGATTTATTATTTAAATACGAGCAAATCCTTTTCATTAAAGCTTTTTCAGTGCTTCAGAGCTTTAGCCTCTCCGCTGCCAGCTCTGGCTTTGGCTTTGGCCCGTTAATGGGGCTTTTGAGTTTGCCCAAAGAGCAACAGTTTGTTTTGTGTCCTTGCACTAAACGGAAGGATTTGCCTGGACGCTCGCTCACCCGTTCGCTTTTGCTGTATTCTCGCTCTCTCTCGCTTGCTGGCTTGGCGCTCTCTGCCCTGAAAGAGAAAACTTTTGCGCGCTTTAAGTACCGTTTTTTTCGGCGGTTCTTTCTTGCTGTTGTGGTCCGCGTACAGTGTTCAACAACATAGGGAGGGTCAGCAGGCGACGGCGAAGGAGTCTGGTAAGAGAAGACAAGCTGACGCCATAGGGATATAATGGATACAATTACTCGCTGAGTAGTGACTTCATCGGCATTAAAATATGGCCCACATTCCGCTTGATTGTGGCTGCCTGCCGCTGCACTTGTCTATCTCCAACTTTGGGGCTGGGGAATGTGCTTATTTCAACGCCTCGGGGCGCGCACATGTCTGCATTAATTAATAAATATCAATTTATTTTCAAAGATTCCATTCACAGCATTTATTCCGCGCCCGTAGCCTGTTGCCGGTAGCCGAACTGGGCAAACAGACGTCAGAATAGGGGTACAGTGTGGCTCATGGATGATGTCTAGCTGGCTGCAATTGATTTCCATTTCCTACATGAAATTCACTGTAGCGCACTCCAGACAGCCTGCTGTTTGGGTATTCATGGCACAATGATGCGCCTTTGTGGCCATTATGTTCCCTCAATTACGCATGCTAGCCGAGAATCTCCGCCTGCCTGTTGTCTGGTTAGGGAAGCAAAAAAAAACAACATAAATTGGATTTTCTTGGACCATTTGGCGGCACAAGTGTGGTCCGATTAATTTATTCAAATCACGTTTCATTTCTTTCCAATTGGATTGAGAGATGCGGTCGCGTCATTAAAATTAATTAGGCCGAACCTTTAAAGATGTTTTTGTACGGATAAAACCTGTAACGTGCCTCTGGCTAATGGAGTTGTCTCTTTGCAGGAGGGTCCACATTCCACATTGCCGGAGGATGAGTTCTTCGATGCTGTTGAAACGGGCCTGGACAAAATCGAGGAGGACATGCAGCTGCGCTTTAAACTGAAACTGCAGTCCCAAATCTCACAGACGCTGGTGAATGTGCCCCACGAGGCAGTGGCCGAGGGTGAGGAGGCACGGGAGGAGTTCGGCACCGGTGCAGAGGCCAAGTGCCATGCCCTGTGGCCCGAGGTAAGGCAGGAAATTGCCATCCAGCGTCCACGAGGGGATGCCGATAATTGAGTCACTAATTGGATTTTCCGCTCGCAGATTGATCGCGTTTGCAAGGAACAACTGCACTATGCACGCGAGGGTGTCGGCCAGGATGGCAATGGCTGGCAAATCTTTGCGGACGAGGGCGAAATCAAAATGTACAAACGCGAGGAGGAAGTCAATGGCCTGGTGATGGATCCCCTAAAGGCCTACCACTCGGTCCAAGGTGTGACTGCTCGTGAAATGTGCCATTACTTCTTTATGCCTGAGTTCCGCAACGATTGGGAGAGTGAGTCTAGCAGTTGACACTTTATGCTTTCCCATTTATAACTCTTGTTTTCCACTTCCCCCATTTAGCTACCCTGGAGGACTGCACAATTCTGGAGAAAATCTCAGCAGACACATTGCTCTTTCTGCAAACCCATAAACGCATCTGGCCGGCCAGCCAGCGGGATGCACAATTCTGGTCGCATATGCGCAAAATCACCGACAATCTCGAGCCGGGCGCTCGGGACATGTGGGTGGTGTGCAATAACTCCACGGAGTATTCCAAGCAAGAGTCCAAGAATGGCAAATGTGTGCGCATCTTCCTCACCGTCATACTGTCCTGCCAAACCCACTTGCCCGACGACTACGTCAAGGGTCAGCCATTGAATCGCAACGATTTAACCTGCAAAATAACCTACTGCTCTGTGGGTATGTATCTCTGGCAAGTTACGATTAATTGTATGATTAATTTTGTCCATCTTCTAGTGAATCCTGGTGGCTGGGCACCGGCGAGTGCTCTGCGCGCTGTGTACAAGCGCGAGTATCCCAAGTTTCTGAAACGCTTCACTGGCTATGTAATAGACCAGTGCAAGGACAAGCCGATTATGTTCTGATATTTGCCATAAGCAACAAAGCAATCAAACACCAATCAAAGTTGAAACGTATCCATGTGTTTAGCTTAAAGTTATTCCTTAAGATGCCAGCCCAGCCACAGTCTGGGATCGTTTTTTGCTACATCTCTTAAAACCCCAAAAACCCTAGCCCAAATCCAAATCCAATTCCAACTCCAATTTTATACACGTTAACAAGCTGAGTTTTACGACTGTTTACGAGCCCTTTTTCTGTATTCCTATGTGTGTTCTATAAGTGTAATTCAGTCGTCAACCCTTTGTAGTCCAGAGAAAGTCCACTACTAAGATTTAATGTATCCTGTGTCTAGCCCTAAGTTATGTGTAAGTGAAACACACACAAACAATCATATTGTATAGCTCTAGTTCCTCAAAAACTAACGATCTGTCATGTGTATATCTTTATGAAAATGCTTTAAGTGCAACAATTGCAAAAACAACCAGGATGTGGGGAGATAGAAGTAGTATTTAAGGAGGCTTCTTTTTTTTCCACTTTGGTGTACTATAATCTATTTTGCTAAATCCCACATCTGTTTTACTCAATGGTCAAATGTAAATAAATGCGACAAATTGTTATTACCACAAAAAGTAAGACAAGTTTCCCATCATAATGTCATGTCATGTATTTTTGCTTTTAAAGTTTTGTTTCATTATTTTTCCACATTTCAATTGTACATAAACTGTTGTGCTGCTTTAGAAGAATCTTTTCTTTTAGTGTGTGTAATTTTACAACTGGGTTTATGCTTAAGAGAGAGAGAGATTTGTTTAATGCCGCAAACGTTTTAATCAATTTACAACCAAGTAAATGCCTACAGGTTAGCTTTTGCTTTTATGTTTTTTTTTTTCTCATTTAAAGTGCAGTCTGAAGAGTTTTTTTGTTGTCTTTTGCCAAATGTGTTCGTTCAATGCGCTAATTCAACTTTTTAACTTTATAAGTTTTTTACATGATCTTTGGTTTTATTCATTTTCTTTTGTTAATGTATTTTATATGTTTTTTTGGTATTTTATGCATGTATTTGTTGTGTCATATTGTCATGTATTGTTTGCTTGGTTTGCTGGGTTTTTTGGTTTTTTTTGTCGTTGTAGCTATTGGAAAATAGATATATTCGTATTTCGTATAATTATAATAATCGCATGTATGGTACAGGAGCAGAGTCTGTCTTTGGTCTGTCTAACTGTCTGTCTGTCTTTGGCAAATATTCGGCTATAACTTTTGTTTCCGTCTGGGTTCCGTAGTGAGTATTTCCATATTTGGTTAGTTAGTAAATGTCTTTTGAGCGGCTGCTTATGGAAATGCATGCTGGTTTACGACTTTGGCTTTTGTTTGTTTTTGTTCCTGTTTTTCGTTCTCTTATGTTATCTTTTCCACTAACATTTACTTGTGTGTTTGTGTGTGTGTGTGTGTTATTCGTATATAATACTCGCACGCTCTGTGTAGAATTTAATTGTATGACGCTTAGCTATTTACAACAGTTTCATAAACTATCTGAATGCATTTCCGGTATTCGGTATTGTATTTTATTATATTGTATTGTGTTTCTCCCTTTTAAATCAATTAAATTCATTTAAATAACTAGCTAACAGTTGTCAAACTGACGCAAAAATGGTTTAAACAAACAATTCACTTCAACGAAATGCTCATAATTGTTTTCTGTTTTTATAACTTACTACAAATGCAAAGAGTTTCTGCAGTTGTTCTGCACAAATGCCCATTGCTTATGGTTTTAGTACACGTATTACATTTATATATTTAATTTAATCCAACTTGATCATGCTCTGCCATGGTTCTACTTTCGTTTCGTGTCGCTTTCGTTTCGTTTTGGCTTTTCTGCAGAGCATTCACTGATCTGCGGCCTGCCGCAGTTCCTCCTCCTTCCTCACATACATTAAATGCCTAATTTAGGATCTATAACATTAATTATATACTTTAGATGTACGTTCATTCGTTATATACTCGTATTTATGCAGCGTTTTTTTTTTGTCCTCAAGTTCAACTAAGCATAATCAGTGTGTAAATAAGTCTTATGGTTTATTTTTCGTGCTGTTTCTGATCTGATCCGTTCGTTGAAAATCAAAAATCCACTCGAAAATTTCAAATATTCCTCTGTCTGTCCATCTGTCTCTTGTTGCCATTTTCTGGTTTTCTGTTGTTGTAAATAGTTGTAAGAGTTTTCGGCTGTTGTTCTTTTTGGATTTGTAGTTTGGAGGTTTAGTTTTTGTTTGGAAGTGGGCGCCAAAGTCTGGGTGGATTTTACAACAAATTGTACAATTGTTCGTTTCATATTCGTTTGTACAGATCCTGCCCCACCATCTATAATAATATTATGTCTAAAAACTAGAACTCCATTCAGGGTTAGAGGGGCCTTAGACATTGATCTGGAAGGCTTCCCGCTGTAGTTTCTGATTGGCACGCATACGTGGCGACGTCTGTGTCTTTGACTTCTCGTTGGCATCCGAAAAACGAGCTGGTGGATTTATGTGGTCCTGATAGTTTGGTGGATAGTTGGATATGCTAAACGTACAGGGTTCTAATTATGCACTACATATAGCGGAACATCAAACACTTCGACTCGGGACGACTTCTGGCTTACCTAAAAGTAGTTTCTTCATTGTGGCTCGAATAGCCGCTGGAACTTCGCACGTGCCGCTTGCCGCTGGTGCCCGGCTTCCCCGGCTTGCGGGCCGCAAACGGTGGCTTTGACTTTCGGGTCATGCTAGTGGGTGTCGTCTCCGATGATGATGAGGTCTCATCTTGCGTATCTAACGGGGTGCAGTAATAGGGAACGATCTGTAAGTGGGGCGATTCAAGGTCGCAGAGGAGCACTCACCACGTTGGGCGCGATACTTGGCCGAGTTAAGAGCGCGTGCAGACACATCATTGTCGGACTCGGAGCCGAGTGTGTCATATTCTGTAATTGGTATGTGAAGCGTTAGGATTTTCCTAACTTCGGAATCTGTGGAACCTGGATTGTCCGATTCTAAAAGTTTAGTACGATCGATGGAGTTTTTGTACGTTGTTTGTTGGTTTGTTTATCGAGATGAGGTTTTGGTTTTGAATGTGCGGAATGGAGAGAACGTTGAGAGCAATGAGAGAAAGAGATGAGTTAAATAAGGAGCACAACGCAGGATCAATGGCAATCATGGTGGATGAACGTATGCGAAATGATTCAATTTTGGCTTAAAGCTAAAGCTACACCTGACTGGGGCTGGGGCTGGGGCTGGGGCTGGAAATGTGGGAGGCAGAATGATCATGGATGACCATGAATCCCTACCTTGACTCTCCGAATGGGGATCCCTCAAACGGCCCACTTTTCGTCGCACTTTTGTGTACTCCGGCTCCTTGGACTGGGATAAAATTCGGCATTAGGCATCATTACATCACTCAGTATCCCATTCAACCACTCACATGATAGCTCTCTGGCTTGACATCGTGATAGACAAAGGATCCGCGCACCGAGTGGTATGGACCGCTGTAGACATTGCCGCTGTAGGAGCTCTCGCTGTAGGTCTGTTTGTTCAGCTGAAACGTGGCATAGGGGCAAATGTCCTCGATGTACTCATTGCCCTCCGCCTTGCCAAAGCTGCCCGAATCATTGGAGTTGGAGCCGCGAGGCTGCGAAGTGCCCGGATTGCAACGCACTGCCAGATACTGCTGATCGCGGTTCTGTTTGTTCTGCAGATTGGCCAGCGAGGGGGACTCTGACAGGGAAGAGCTGGCCAGACGCGCTTGATTGTTTAGTTCTGATTTGGGGATGAGAACTATCAGTTAGAATCAAGTATGGTTGGGCGGGGGGTCATACTTCTCTTGCGCAGAAACAGAGCAGCTCCAATGAGAGCCAGCAACATGAGCAACGAGACGCAGATGGGCAGCAGCAGCTTGAAGTTCGCATAGAAAGGCAAATCGCTCAGGTGGGAGACAGGTGTGGAGTGATCATTAGTGTAGAGAACTGAAAGTAGAAGAGATTGTAATGGAGTTTGTACGCTCTTCCGTGTCCTACCTCCTTGTGTGGAGAGCGTGGTAAAGTTGTATACGGCCGTCGTGGAGCCCGCATTGTTGTGTGCCGTCACCTTCAGCTGATATTTGGTGCCGGGCGTCAGTTCGCTGACTGTGTAGATCCGCTCCGTGGGTGGAATATGATTGGAGACAACATTCCACGAAGATCTGCCATAGATGCGGGACTCAATCATGAAGTAGAGTATGCCACAGCCACCATCGCCCCAGGAGTCCA
Organism: Drosophila guanche; assembly: GCF_900245975.1. Taxonomy (NCBI): domain Eukaryota; kingdom Metazoa; phylum Arthropoda; class Insecta; order Diptera; family Drosophilidae; genus Drosophila; species Drosophila guanche. Next base: position 3,315,236 of record NW_022995754.1, read on the forward strand.
GCCAGCAGGTGACGCTCGTCGAGTTGTTGGTGATCATTTGGGAGTGTTTCGGCTGCACGGGCGGATTGCCCTTGGTGTAGGAGTTGACAATGTCGCAGGGCAGTCCGGTGCCGATCTTGTTGTAGGCCGTGATGTACAGCTGATAGCGTGTGCCGCACCAGAGATTGCTGAGCAGATGGGATGTGGTCTTGGCATCAACCTGCAGCTCCTCCCAGTCGCCGTTGTCCCGCTTGTAGTTGATCACGTAGCCGAGAATGGGACTGCCGCCGTGGCTGTTGTCCAGCCACTCCAGATGCAGGCTGTCCGTGTAGGCATTGATCACCGTCAGATTGGGCGCCTCGGGCGGCACCTTCACCACAATATTGTACACGATCTCGTCCTTGCCCCAGGTGTTCTCCACGCTGCAGGTGTAGTTGCCGGCATCGCTCGCCTGGCACTCCTTCATGTAGAGCGTGCCGTTCTTGGCAATGGTCTTGCGCGCACTCGTCTCCATGTTGTGGCCATCCTGGCGCCAGATTGTCACCGGTGCTGGGGCGCCCACCTTGCGGCAGGGCAGCTCCAGGTGCTCCTTCCAGGGCGTGACAATCCGCTGGCTGAAGGAGACAATGCGCGCGGGCACCTTGTTATTCGGCGGCACCGTCACCACCTGCGTCTTCTCGCCCTCGCCCATCTTGGTGGAGGCGGTGAGCCAGAACTGGTACGTGGCCGACTCCTGGGTGCGCACCGTCTCGTGCATTTCCACAAAGGGTCCCAGCAGTCGCTTGTGGGTGCCCTCCTCGCGGCCACCCTCCAGCATGGACATGTAAAAGGTGTAGCCCGTCTGCAAAGGGAATCGTGAGCGTGAGCGTGTGTCTTGAAGCTTCAACTGTCGCCTAATTAGGCAATGGGGAAAGAGGGTATGTATGGGCTGTGGGAGGCTACTTACGATGTCACCATTGGGCAGGTCCGGGGGCAGCCAGGATATGATGATTTTGGTGCTCGACGCGGGTATCGCCTTGATTGCCTGCGGAGCGGATGGCACTGCATTCCATTCCATTCCATTCGACAATTTGCAATGAAAGGCGCCAGAAATAAATATATGTGCATGAATATATAAAGCTCTCTCTTCTCTCTCTCTCTCTCTCACGCTTCATGAAAATTGCAAGCGAGGCAACGACATCGTATGATACAGGGGGTTGGGGGTGCCGCACCTCGTTTGCGTTCATTGAACCGAATGCCACTTACCATCCTCGTGGGTGCGGCAATAAAACGGTTTGGTTTTCATGCCATCGCCTACTTTGGTGTAAGCCAAAACCCAGACCGTGTAGTTTGTGTATTTGCGCAGATTCTCGATGGTGACGTATTGATTTGTTGACTTGACAACCTCCGGATCGGTCTCTGAGCATGTGTAAGCGATGCAGTAGCATGGGGTTGGGTTACAGCAACGAGAACGAGAACGAAAACGAGAACAATTAGCGCTGATTGGAAATATGAGGACCATGAAGTGGGCTAATTAATTGAAAAGTGTCATTAATCGCAGCAGGAAGAAGCAAAAAGGAAGCTGGGCAAGCGCAGCGCGGCACATAACATTCCGGAATGTACTGTACATGCCACAGCACTCGTAATCGACCCATTGGTCGTTGATGATGCTGCTCTTGCTGTTGCATAAATGCAGCAAAATCCCACTGCCACTTGGGTCATTCGGCAAATTCGTTTCAGAACTCGACAGAGTCCCCGCCGAGGCACGTAGTTCGAGTTATGAGATGAGGATGTACGAGCTACCAGGGAAGCTCTCCTTCTGTTGCCATAACTTGCCTGTAACTCTGACAGGTTTTGTGCGGCACGTGGCTAGGTTTATATTTCTGCTGAATGATAGTCTGCTTAAGTTTTCAAAAAGGTTGTGTCATTCGGCTATCAATTGATATTATTTACTGGACTTATTGGACAAGCAACTTTTGGCTATGCAAAATCGAAACTTAAATAAGTACGGGGAGTACCTTTATGTAACCAACAAAATAAAACTTTTACCGTTTTGCCTTCAGCATGGAAGTAAGTATACCGAACGCCGAATTGAATTTACGAAGGAGGGCTTGTAGGAAGCTTGGTAAAACGCACGTTTAAAGACGAAATCGGTTTACGATGGATGTAGAATCAATATAATTCACGCGTGCAGCATTTAGCGGCCATTTACATCGAAGGATTGAACGTAAATAAATGCAATTGCTAGCTAACAAGCAAAGAACGGAACTCGAGAGCAAAAGTGGATCCTGAGAGAGCAGAGTGGATCGATTACATGCAAAGAACGGTGCTTGACAGCAGAGTGGATCGTAAGAGAGAGCAGAGCTCCACCTACAGCTTCTATTACAGGGTGTTTGCAATGTTGCTGCCCCGTTAGAGCTGCTCCACTGAACATGAATGTGCATGCACACTTATGTATGTACATATGTAAGAGTATATAGGTAAAAGCATACAAGAACAAATTAAACACCTTACCGTAGAGCTCATCGATCGATATGTAAAACACTTTGTAGCCCTTGATTTTGCCATTTTGTCCGTCAATGTCCGGCGGTGACCAGGTGATGTAAATCGATGTGGAGCCGAGGACATCGCACTGCGGCGACTCTGGCGGCGATGAGGGAACTGCAAAGGCGACGGGAAAAAGTTTATTAAACGTTTTCCCCCCAGACTGCTGGAGCCAGCACCCGGTCTGGGGTCAGATTTTGTGCACGGGCAATTAACAAATCCAATCAATGTATGCCAGCAGACAGCCCAGACCAGACCGCACCGGACCACAGCCCCATGTCCGTGTTCGTGTCCGTGTCCGTGCCCCCACCCGACTCTTACCATCCTCCATTGTTTGCACGGCAATTTCCTTGCTGGGTGGACCACTGCCCTGGCTGGTGTAGGCCTGCACAATCACATGGTACTGGGTGAACTTGTTCAGATTGCCGAGTATCGTCTCGCCGCCGAAATGGGAGCGCACTTCGACCGTTTTGAAGCTGAAGCCCTGCGTAGGGTTGACCTCCTTGTCCTCGGGCGTGAGCGACATCTGGTAGCCCACGTAGTAGCCGAGCAGAATGCCGTTCCAGTGATCCCGCTCGGGCGCATCCCAGCTGACGGAGATCTCTGTGGAGCTCTTGGCCTCGGCACGCACGGCCAGCGGTGGCCCCGAGGGCACCTCCTCCAGCGTCGTCACCTGCACCACCTCGGAGAACTCGGAAGCGCCCAACTTGTTCTCCGCCGACATGCGTATGTGGTAGGCCTTGGCGGGACGCAGCTGCTGTATGTTGACCACCGTCTGGGCACCCGTGATGGTAATGTGTTCGGCATTCTGCCAGATATCTGTCGCAAAGACTTGTGCAAATAGTGAGGAGTTCATTGAGTAAGAGGGGGAGGGGGGATGGAGATTGGTTTCCCACCTGATATTTGCTTGTAGTACACATGATACTCCTCGATGGGACTGTTGCCAGCAAAGGGCTGACTCCAGGTGAGCTGCAGGCTGCGCGACTGCTGTGAGTTGATGCGAAGATTCTTGGGCTGTTCGGGCACCTCCTGAACTATGAGCTGAATGGACATTTCATCCTGTTTTTTTGGGTAAACACACACACACACACACACACATGAGTAAGTATGCTGCCAACCCTTTGCAGCGGCTGCAGCTGCTGCTGCGGCTTTTCGGCTCTCTTTCAAATAGCCATAAATTAGGATCCACAGAAATGTGGAATGGGATTGGGACACTGGGCACTGGCAGAGCGACTTTCAGCATGAATAGATATGTGATTTATTATGCTAGAGCAAGCAACTTTCGATCGAGCAATGAATGGAGTTCCATGGAGCGACAGTTTGATTAAAGTCAATTCGTTGCATAATAATATCACTTAGAGGGCAGCGCCCGTCAGCCTGTCAGCCAGTGCAGCCTGTTCCCATTTCCAGTGCCACATCTCTGCCTTGGCCTGGCCCTGACTTACCTGTCCGAATGCATTGCTCGCCTGACAGATATAAATGCCCGTGTCCTGGCGATATGTGTGCGAAATGCCCAATTCGGAGACCATGCCATCGTCGAGCACTTGATCTCTTATAGTGTAGCTGTGTGTGGAACGTACGCTCGGTGTGTGTGTGTGTGTGTGTGTGTGTGTGTGGAAGGTGTGTGTGTGATTTATATGCAAGTAAATGCATTAAAGAGATACAACGACGACACATGCAAACGTTGGGACAGTAGCAGTTGGATACCGAGGAGGAGATACGGAGGAGATACGAGAATGTGTTTGTGTGTGTGGATACGTGTTTGCGCAACGTGAGCGATGCAATGCAATTTTATAACAATGTTTTCCAAGTTGCAGCAGCAGCGGCAACAGCAGTTGTTGTAGTTTTGTAGTTGTAGTTTTGTTGACAAAGACGAAGACGTACGAGGCCGAAATACACACACACACACACACACACGGAGCGGTAGTTGTGTGCGTGTGCAAATGGCATAAATAAATAAAACGCGCATGCATTCAGTTGTTGTTTGTCGAGTGTGGAGCGTCGCCGAGGGCAGGGGTAAGGAAGAAAAGAGAAAGCCGGAAATACACATACATTAAAACACTTACGATACACAAGTAGGAGGAGGAGGAGGAGGCAGAGAGTGCCTTAAACCAGAGCTGCTGCCCAGAAAGCAGCAAACAACAAAAATTGCCATAGAAAATAACCAACGGCAAGCCGCTGTTGGAGCCTCATCTTTAGAGCAGAAATTGATAAGAGTTCCGAAACTCAGGCACGAAATGCGAGAGGGAGATAGAGAGAGCATGAAAATTGATTTTAAGCCTTGGCCCCCATCCCAAGTATCCATCAGTTGCTCTGAAACTGAAACCCAATCTCGGAGTACCAACCCGAACCCACCCACCACGACAGAGAAACTCTTTTAATTAAAAGCAATTTGTTGTTTGCAATCGACTTGGAATTGATTTCGCCAGACACGCAGACAGCGTAGGAATGAGATGAGTGGAGAGGAGAGGAGAGGAGTCCCCCACTCTTACCGTGAATCCAGCGACTCGTCAAGATACTGTTGCGTTGCCTGGATTTTCCATTTAAAGTCAATGGGATTGTCGCCCTGCACATTGCACTGCACATGGACCTGCTTGCCCTTGGCCACCGAGATTTGTTTCGTTTTCGTTTGAAAGTGAGCGGGCACTATCGGAGAGGGAGAGGGAGAGAGACAGATACATAGAGAACACAGCGAGAAAGAGGCAGATGGAGATCCGAGTACCCACCATTCACTTTGAGAAAGATTACTTTGCTGACGCCCGAGCCAATGTTGTTCTTGGCCTCGCACAGAAAGTGTCCCTGCGACTCCTTGCTGATCTTCTTGAAGTAGATGGTGCCATTGGGAAAGAGCTGCACGGTGGGCTCGTACAGAAAGTCCTTGTATTCGCCTGGCGTCGGTCCAATTGCCTTCTTCCAGGTAATGGTGGGCTTTGGATAGCCCGAGGCCTGGCAGTGCAGCAGCACATCAGCGCCCGCCTGGGCACTCGAGTCCTTGGGCTCCAGTATCCACTTGGGTGGCACATTCACGGTCAGGGGCACCGTAAACCGCTCCGTGCCCGCCACATTGCCAGCGATGCAGGTATAGTTCCCGGAATGATCCGAGGTTATGTGTTCGATGACAAGGCTGGCGGAGTACTCATCCAAGCGGCGGAAAACCTCGTTGCTAGAGGGAACAATGGAGTTGCAGATTGGAAGGAATTTTGTGGCAAGGCCTCATGCAACTCACCCCGTGCCAATGAGCGGCTTGCCATTGCGCTCCCAGCGAAAGCTGACGGGCAGATCTCCCTCCAGGATCTGGCAGGAGATGGCCGCACGCATGCCCTCCCGCAGCATGTTTGTCATCGCCTGGATGGGCATAATTTTCGGTGGCACTGTGAATGAAATGAAAGCTTAAGCACAAAACCCCACAGATAATCAAGGATGTGAGTGGGGCAATGCAACTTGCGGCTTAGCAACAGCTGCTGCTGCTGCTGCTGCTGCAGTCGAGTAAATTATTATAAAGAGTGAAATGTGGAGGCAGCCGGAGCCGCCGCAGACAGAACACAAAAGTCAATGACTCCATTGTGGGTCTGCAGGCAGCCAGCACACAGCCAACCCACTGGGCACCACCCACCATGCAGCATGTGCATTAACTGGGGAAAATAGTTGCCGTTGCCGTTGCCGTTGCCATTGCCGGCTGTGGCTGTGGCTGCTCTTGCGGCTGCATAGTTTCGTTTCGGCAGTCTAATTGGAATAGTTTCATTGTAGCAGTTCCAGCTATGGCTACAGAATGGAGAGAGAGCGCTACTCCCCCCTCTCTCTGGCCAGTTTCTAATTTTAAATATTGGGAAAACATCTAGCCAAAGCCAGAGCCAGAGCCAGCGCCAGAGCCGGAGATTTACTCACCCAGCACTTGTATCTCCACGTTGCGCCGCGATGTTTGCTTCTGTTTGTTCTGGGCCATGCACGTGTACGTGCCAGCATCCTCCAGGCGCTGCAGTTGCTCGATAATTAAGGTGCCATTGTTGTAGGCACGCTGTCGGCGATTTATGGGCAGCGTTTGCCCATCTTACCGGATACCAACAAGGAGCAGCAGCAGGAAGAGAGCGTAGCAAGGCGTTGGCAATTAATTTGTGGCAATTTATGACTTTATGGCTACGTGGCACTTTTTGGAGTTTACTTTTTCTACAACTTTCATCTATTTGCATGCACACACACACACAAAGGAAAAGGAAACAATTTTGCTGGGAGCCTAAAAAAGGTAACTAAAAATCCATGGAAAGATTATGTTTTATATCTTAGAGGCTGTTAAATCGGTTCTTCAATCTCTCTTTACATAAATTCTACATATTTCCATTATATGGCCATCTTTTAGAGACTTTTAGATCAAATATAAACAACAAAATATGCAAAAACACTTCGCAGAGTATTATTTGTCTCTCTTTCAGCAACAGAAGTCTCCCGTTTTTTGATTATTCCCTGATTATTCTGCTTTTTCGGCAATATTTGTGCACAGTTGACACAAGCACACACTGACAACTGCATGCAGAGATAATAATTAACAAATACAAATAAAATTATATCGCTTAAAAAACCAACGGAAAACCAACTGACAGGCAAAAAAGGACGAAAAGAGCAAAAGAGCGAGAGAACCCCAGAAGCAGACAACATTCATTCTGTAGTTTTAATCATTTTCACTGATATGCGCAATAACAAACATACCATTTTTAATAACAAACAACTCCCTGGCCAAAAGGCAAATAACCATAAAGAGAAATCACAAAATGACCAAAAAACAAAGAGCTGAGGAAACCAAATATATGGCAAACACTGCCATATCATGCGGGTCGACATATGTACATAAATACGTACATATACACATACATATATGTATGTATATATATAGTATTTGTAATGCTTACCTCGCTCCCAGTGTATTTTATCGATGGGATAACCAGCCACGGGACATTTAACAATCAAATCGGAGCCAGAGATTCCAGTTATTTTTGGCATTTCGCGTATGTAAGGCAATCCATAGATGTTCACTTTTGCGCTATGCGAAACCCTGCGACATCAGAGTACATAAAAAACACGTGAACACAGTAAAATGTTTAGAGTTAGCGCTGGTGATGGAAGCGTGTTTGGTTTTCTATGCATAAATTCAATGAAATATTAAATGGAATGTAAGCCAAGCCAGCCAAGATCTGAAGAGATCGGGAGAGCTGTAACAGAGCAACAGAGCTGTTAGCAATCCAGGTGTAAGTAGCGGCGCTTGCTAACAGCAGACTGTTAGTTCGCTGTAGCTCTCATGCTGCTCGCATACAATCCACGCGGCTCTCCTGCTGTTCGCCCACGATCCACACGGCTCTCCTGCTGCTCACCCACGATCCACACGGCTGTCGTGCTTGTAAGCTTTAATCTCACTTGCAAACGCACGCGAACCTCCACGGAACATGTGCAAATATTTATACCAAATAAAAAGCTTCAGCTACCCAGCTCATCTGCAATAAAAACCAGCTACGTTATCTGCAAGTATCTGCCCTTATCTCTACGCAAATTCCATAAAATAACCAAAGCAAAACATACTTTGCAGTTCAAGCTTTAACTTGAATCAATGTTGAGGAATTTTACGTGCCTGATTCTGCTTTTCTCTTTGCCATCCCTAACTATGATATCTGAACAGTTGAACCGCACCCCCCCTCCAGACCCCTTACGGCTGCCTCAGCAAATTGTTTGGATTTTATGTCGCTCGTACTCTTCCTCGTTCTGTCTGCAAGCAATGGGAGCTTCCCCCCTTATACCACTACCCCTTGAGAGCTCCCATTTCTATTCGTCTTTTTTCTTGTTATTTTTCCGTATGCCACAACTAAATTTATGATTTAGCATGGAAATGCTTTTTATCGGAGTAGAGGCCTCTGCTCTGTGTTTTATTTATGGAACTGCTGCTGCTTCTACTCACTTGCCAATGGCATTCTGTGCCGTGCAGGTATACTCGCCGCCGTCCTCCTCCTTGACATTTGATATATTCACGTGGCTGATGACATCGTCGTGGATGGTAACATATTGACCCACTAAAAAGCGCGAGCTGTCCGGAATCTGTGGAAGGGAACACGTTATCAAAGTGGCCCAATTAGCAAAACATTCGCCACTCGGCACTCTCTCTCTCTCTCTTGCTCTGTTGCTGGTGAAATCAGAGGACAGATGGCAGAGGTAAAATGAAAAATTCATGTAAATCGAATTGATTGAAATTGCATACAATTTGCACTACGTAAAAGCGGAGAGAAAGAAAGACAGCGGAGGAGAAGCGAGGAGTGGGGCTCCAAAGAAAATGAAAATGTATGCAAATAAACGAAACAAAGCCTCAGCCCCAAAAAAGGCAACGCAAAGGAAAACCCAGAAAGCTTGGGAATCCCAAGTATGCACTAGAGTCCGGGCTAACAAGGGAGCCCGCTCGTTGGGCCCAAAGGGGAAGTCAGAGATGCACGGCGATAGCTGTAACTGTGACAAATATTTCTGGCTGTGCCTGTGCCTGTGCCTGTGCCTCTCTGCCTCGAATATTTTGGCACTGAGGCAACTTCTTGGCAGCGGAAACGGAAACGCTGCCTGCCTGCATTTCCGCTGCCTGCTATGGGACTCTGACTTGCTAAATGAAGGCTCAAGTTGCGGGCATAGTTTGGTGGCCTAACTTACCGGAAATCCGTCCAGAGACCATGTAAATTGCGGCAGTGGATTTCCGGTGGCAACGCACTTCAATGATACCGTCGGTCCCGGCTGCAGCGTCTGCTCCGAAAACCAATAAAGCAGTTCCGGCGAAGCATCTAAAATGAACAGAAATTGGAGTGAGAAGAAGTTACAGCTGAAAATGAACTCCACTGAGGCAGAGATTTTCCCCCATGCAGTGTGTGTTTCACTCTTAATTATGTTGAAAGGATGCCTTGCCTTGAGCCCTCAAACCTTAAACCTTAAACCTTAAACCTTGAACATTCAACTGCAAACAGAACCCATTTCCATTTCCATCTTCATCTTTCTATTGAATCGTTTCCCCACCCCCCCCGAGCCAGTGGCAACACCAGATTCGCACTTGTATTTTTTTTTGCCATTGCATTTCCTTAGTTTCCGCATTCGCTTTTCCTCTTTTCTTTTGGCAAAGCAAACGGAAAATGCAGCAGCAGCAGCAAATGTTATCCAGCTGATGAAAATTATATCAATTTCCGTTTTCTTCGTCGCATTGCAATGGAGTTTTCGGCTGTGGGATTGTCATCATCATCATCATCATCGTCATCGCCATATCATCCCCATGGCCTGACATGACATTCTCAGCTATAAGCTGCCATATTTATTTGTTCACTCACACACACATACAGCTGCAACGTTGACACAATTGCTGCCATATCCGGCCGCTTAATGGCGCTTCAGCATGTGGCGCGAGGGGGAAGAGCTTTTTACACCCGCACACTCCATCCCGAACTGTGTGCCAATAATATATCGAAATCAATTTCCGTTTGCGCCTAAAAGCAAATCACGAAAGCGAATGTCTGTCCGTCTGCCTGCTGTGATGTTTATGCGCGCTGCGATATTGCGATAAAGTGCGGCACATACAATGTGCGGAGCAAACAATTTCCATACTTATGGGAAATGCTCAGTCGGGTGGCAAATGCGTTTGTTGGAGGGATTTCCTTATTGATCATAATTATGGGTAATATTTCTGAACAAAAGTGAGTTTTCCTTTATGTGCTCTGCGATAAAGTTTCCATCAACTCCTTTGATGCACCTTCCATTAGCCAGTAATCGCCTTTTTGGTGCTCCGCATAAACCCCTCAATCGATTGTGCCTCCCTAAGGCCGCTAAACGATCCAATGTGCCACGCCCCTGCTGCTGTGTTTAGTGTCTGCGGCTAGATTTTTAGTGCTGATAATAAAATTAAGTCGCAGCAGCCGCCTTCCCTGCTCTACTCTGGCCGTTGCTGTGATTTGTTGGGGTGGCATCCACCCTCCCGCTCTCTCAGCTCTCTCAGCTCTCTCTCTCTCTTTGTGGCTCGTTGAAAAATGTTTGCAATTTGCTAAATTAGAAAATAATGAAATGCAATTATGACAAACATTTATTTGTGTGTGGTCTGCGGTGGGTCCACACACACAGAGAGCGAGCCGCAGCAGGAGGAATGGAATTCCACTCTCGAGTGGGAAATTACGCTGCTGATTGAGATGTAGCAGGCGTGGTGAGTGTGGTTAAGTGGCTATTAATGGCGCACAATTTATTGAGACAAAGTGTGTAAACGATATACGGCATTTGATATAACTTACCGCCCAATTGGAGCTCTGCTGTGGACTGAATTTGCTCCCATTCATTGGACACGAAGCACTGATACATGCCCGGGTCCTCCTTCTGCACCTTCTTGATGATCAAACGCGGCGGATCGGTGAGTATCTGTGTGGGAGAGATGGAGAGAGTTGGATGATGTGACAGAGAGAAGTGCCAGCTAGGTCTTACCTCCACGCGATTGTCCCTGAGTATGGGTTTGCCGTCGTGCAGCCAGTTGACATCGTGCACCGGATGGCCAGAGACAATGCATTGAAATTGCGCATCCTTATCGACATCCACCGTCTGCACCTGTGGCTGCAGATGCGCCGTCAAAGGTGCTGCAGATATTTCGCCCACTATATATCCATCTTGCCACACACACACACACACACAGAGCTACACAGAGCTACACTCACCTGTCACCGTTAGCGACACTTGGATGGTCTCCTCGCCAGCCGTATTGTTCACCCAGCACAAATATTTTCCACTATCCTCGAGACGTGCCTGCAATGGTACGAAATCAATTGGCAATCAGCAGCAGGAGGACTGTTTCCGATTCTGTTTCTGATTCTGCCTACGCACCTTGGTGATTTTCAGCAGTCCGGCGGACACGATGGTGATGCGTTCGCTGAGCTGCAGTGGCAGCAGCTGCTCGTTCTCCTCCTTGAACCACCTGAAGGATGGCAGAGAGAAACATGCGATGAAATGTTGGACAAACAAAGGACTCAGCAGGGGGAATGGCAATCGCAATGGCTGCGAAATGTCTCGTAAATCGTGGCATTTTTCCGTTTATTTGCCAACGATTTTGGCATTTTGTTTGTCTGCGGCTTCAAACAAATTGAAAATGAAGATTGAATTATCAATAATTTCGCTTGAATTCAATTGCTTTTCGATTATGCCCGCACGTTGCCTTTGATTGCTTGATTGTTAACGGAATGTTGAGGGCTTCGAAGGCCATTCAGGCACATGGAAATATATTTCAAAAGTTTGTAAAAATGATGGCATTTAAGTGGGGCCAGGGCCAGGTATTTATTCATACAAAATATGCGCTCTGGCTCTTATTTATGGGATTGCATTTATGATTGCATTGAGTGACGTTGCACAAGTGAAAGAGGCACTGGCTGAAGCCCTGAATGCTGAATGCAGTGCCCTTTTTAACCCTCCAGCAATGGGTATTCCTCGTGTCGAACTTGAATTGTATACAAAAAAAAAAATACTTCTCAATTGCGTAAATCAACAGAGGAAATGCATTTTTATCCGGGGCGAGCGTGTCATAATCTGTTTGATGCCAAGGCTGTGTGGGGGAATTCGTTTCATTTTTCTGCCATTAAAGTTATTGATTTTAATTTGGCTTTAATTGCACTTGAGTGCGCTTCCCGTCTTATGTGCAACGGCATGGGCCCCTCCGGGCATGGCATTTCTTAATTAAAATCATGCAAAATGCCAGGCATCCAAAGAGAATCCAGCAGAAGCTGCCACAGAGAGGAAGGATGTGGCACAGGCGCTCCCAGCACTCAGCTATTTGCATATGAAATGCAGTTCAATGCGAAATATGGTCAGTGATTATCAACAACTGAATCAATATGAAGCCGCTGCAGCTGCAGCTGCTCCGTGTCCATTGTGGCAAGAAATCGTTGGCAGAACACAAAAGAGATGTTGTCAGCGAAGCAAATGCCGCAGGAGAAATGATTTCAAATACTTTCAGAGACACACACAGAGAGAGCCCCAAAACTTGCAACTATTTTCACATTTATGAGGCAAAGCAAAAAGCAAAAGGAAAAAGGAAAACCAAACAACAGCAGCAGCAGGAGCAGCCAGAGCAGTCACTGAGACGCTACCGAGACCTGCAGGTCGCTGGGAAAACAATGCAGCGGAAAACAAAACTCAGCGCCGCACAAAGCCCACTGCCATCCGGCTCCGGCTACGGCTGCAACATTCCTTTGGAGCGTTCCTTTTTGGCACAGCGGGAGACATCAAATGAAAGCCAGTTGCCGCGCATTTGTTATGCATGCAACACGAAGGACACAGACAGGCACATACAATGGCATATTACATGGCACCAGCAAGGACACAAACTCCCAGGAGGAACTGTGCCAGTCCCAGTGCCAGCTTTCATGCATCTTTTAGCACTTGAAAATCTAGCCATGATGAGCCAAGTGCCAAAGTGGCCGAATGTCCACTGAGCAGTGTTCTGCCTGTCCTTTTTTTGATCTCTCCTCTTTGGCAGCACTAAAAAACTTGAGCGACATTTCGGCAAGCATTTTGCCATAAACGTTTCACAGCATTTGATTGATTTGTGTGTGTGTGTGTGGGGGCCTCTGACATTCCCTCAAGACAAACGTGGCAGCTGCAAGGAGTTTAAATTGAAAGCTAAAAAGCTGCTCCAGGTAGCTGGACTCCCGGGAGCTCCTTCGCTGCTGCATTAGCGGCTATCTATGTGTCCTTAGCCCCAGACAGGCCTTCAATTGCCACTCGCCCCCCACATGTTGTTTGACAATTTGGCTGGCATTTTTTGTATTATTTTCTTTTGTGGCATTTATTTTTTCGTTTCTCGTTTTGCTTGGCTTCCCGCCGCTTGTTTTGTGTGCGCTGACAGAGGGTACTATGACTTTGCCAAGAGCTGCGACAGGTGGAGAGGAGCATGGCCAAAGTTTGGCTGTGATTTTTCGCAGCTCAGTCACTGCTCACAGCCAGCAAACTGCCCCAAAAGGAACCACTAATATCGCACCTTATAGCCTTGTATTCTTCCTGCATAATTTCATTCAAAATTGCCACCCAAAACTTCAAATCAACCCTAAAGGGCATCAAGCACTGCGGCGTTTGCCCCGCGCCATACTCTGCCATTTGTTGTGTTTCTTTTTTTTTGTTGGCAGAAGCGTTAAATATTTCACATTGTCATAAAGTGCGCGCCAACTGCGGTTCTGGGCTTGCTTTTCGAAGAGGAGAGCAGCCATGGGGGCGCCACCGCCCCTTCAGTGGCTCATTCGAGGCGCAGCCACAGCTGCTGTGTCCGCTGCTGTGTGACATGGCCACGTGTTTCGTTTTTGTTGGTTTTTTGTTGCTTTTTATGCATGCTACTCACCGATATGTGGGCACCGGATGTCCTTGAGCTATGCACGGCAACGTTGTTTGCCCATTAAGGACAACATGCCGCATCGAATGCTTCTCCACGTTGATGCGCGGCTGTACCATGCCCTTGGGCTCCGTTACAATAATGCGGCCAGGATATGTTGAAATTTGTATTTCGCCTGTTAGGGAGAGAGCAGCAGTGAAAGAAGTAGACTCTAAAGCGACGTGCCCCCGTGGCAATTACTTAGATTTAAAGCTGGCAAATTTATACCGCCCACCCGGACAGGTTTTGCCTTCCTTTTGCACCCTTTGCTGCTCTGCTTTACGCTTATATTTTGTATATATTTATTTTAAATTAATTGAAAGTAAATGAAAGCAATCAAGTTGATTGCTTGGACAGCCAGCCAGCTGCTCCCTGTCCTACCAAAGCTCTGGTCCTGCCTTTTATGCACAGAGCAAACTTATGGTCTTGCGGCTTTAAATTGTGGTAACTATGTGGTAGCTGGAGCTCTGCTCTCTGCGATAAATGAATTAGTCATGAGTACACCCGCCGAAGCAGCTCGAAACCCACGACTCATGTTGCACTTTTAATGAGTGGCACTCCGTGGCAGTTGGCCGACTACACAATATTTGCACGAGCCAAAACTGCGAACTGCAACCTGCGGTTGTTGTGGCTCAATTCAATTTGATTAATTGGGCAAACAGCAGGCGAAAATGCAGCCAACATGCAAGTTCCAAGCTGAAGCTACATTTATGCCGCACAAAGAAAAGAGCCAGAAAAAGGCATTGATTGATGATGTGAAATGTGCGGCACAAAAGGGCTAATAGAAACTCAGCTTAAGCGCATTTTCACACACAATAAACTTCGAATAAGCCAAGCAAACAGACAGGCAAAATCTCATATAAATACATGGCCAAAGCAACTCAGACATGTTGTCCTTGGGGCAAAGGCTGAATGCGCCTTTCTTTGCCCACCGGCGATTGAATGTCACGCATCATAAATTATGCACAAAACGACAAATTGACTTTCGGCCAGGAGACACAGACAGACAGGGGGCTGAAACTATATGTTCTTGAGGCTTAAAGAGGGGCTAAAAACTTGCTCAATCTCTGGCCAAAGTTGTGGGGGGAAAACTAAACAGTTTGGAGTAACTTTCTGTGGCTCTGTAGCCAAGGATAAAGGTGCCAGCTGTGGCCCATATTCTGGGCAAGAGAAGCTTTCGATTGAGGGTGGAATTCTCTTTAATTGAACCGCTCAGGTCCACACACGCTGCCCGTTCATTGCTTATTTATTCAATGTAATTATAGCTGGACCAGGCAGCCGGATGCCTCTCGCTCGCTCTCAGCTCAGAGTGGACGATTAAGTCGGCGAAATGCGATTATCACGTACCTGTCAGTCTATTTACAGTGCGGCATGTGTAGGTTTTGTAGGCATCATTGGGCCCGGCATTATTTATGTACAGCTCGCCGTTCGATAGCACCGTGTACTTGCCACCAATGTCCGTGTTCGGATACAGATGCATGCCCGTGTCCTGCACCCAGGCGGTGACCATTACAAACTCTGACATATAGCTGGGCACCTAAACGTACAGATAGATGGACAGAGAGAGAGAGTCATAGAAGGAGCAGGAGCTTAAGCAGATTTGTTGGTGCAAAATCAGATTTTGCTCTGGGTAAGTGCACTCGGGCAAAAGGGGAATGCTTACCTGACACTTCAGCACCGCCGTGTTGCCCGTCATCACGTATTCGTCGTGCACTTGGACCGCATACTTCTGGTTGACGACTGCAAAACGAATTCAAAAACATATTTTATGGGTGTCACAATGTAATCTTTACAAGGGGTAAAGGTTCTTATTTATTTCTATTTGTTGTTGTATTTTTTATGTCCCCAAAAAAGGGACACAACCCATGGCCCCCTGCTGTCCAACGCTTTGTGACACTTCACAAAAGTGTTGCCGCTTGGAGCGAGGGAGTGGTCGGGGCTTTGGGCCGTTAAAAAATTGGATTTGGCAATTTGAGTTAAAGATTTTTTTCCGGCCCTTGCCCAGCGCTCAGCTGCAAATTAAGAATGACAAGGGGAAGGCTCCAACAATGGCAAGGCAGGGCAGTGCAGTGGCTTGAGAGTCCTTGAAAAAGGGAAAACTTTGCCTTAAAATTTGCTGTTGCAGTTGCTCATCTTTTAGTACTTTCCCTCTATGGAAAGTACAAAAAAAAGTGTGGCAAAGCCACTCAAGAATCTATTTTTGAATGAAGAGTCCTCGAGGCCTTACCCATTTTTTGTCCTTTCTTTTGCACCACTGTGGGCCACTGCTTTAAGAGCATTTAGAGGCTGGCTGCTGGCTGCTGACTGCTGGCAAATTAATTAAGACGGACAAAGGCAATTTTCACTTTTCATTGTACATTCGCAGGGGGATTCCCTAGGAGTTCTAATGGTAAATAGATTAGGCTGCGGGGCACACACTTCCCCCTTCCTCTAAGCACAATTTGTGGCAGCACGAAAATATATTTTTATTTCGATTTTGTTGGCGCAACTTTAATGTGCTCCAAAATTGGATAAAAGTTTAATTTGAAAAGTTGTTGTTTTTGTTGCTGTTGCTGTTTTTGTTGGCAAAACTTTGTGACAACATTTTATTATAATTCCACTGGCCAATGGTGGTGGTGCTTCTGTTCCTGCCACTGCCACAACGCCTGTTCCTGTTCCTGTTGCTGCTGCTATTTCCCAGCTTAGTTTCGTATTTGTTGTATTTCCCTTTTGCATCTTCATTATTTGTATTGCCTGGATTAGAGCTGCCCCAGAAACTGTTTCTTACGCCATTCTGCCAGCAATTTTTTCCAAGCTTTGTGCAGGTTTTTGGTGTCCTTTTTTAGGGCATCATTAGAGGCTATATTTGTGCATCATAATCTGGTTTTTGTATGGTATTTCAATTGCTCTGCGAGGGTATCAAATGCTTCGATGCCTAGTTGTTTGCTTGCTTTTGCTTCGGTTTTTTTTTTGGGTCTACAAAACTTTTGTAAAAGTTGTTTTTTCGCCTTTCATGTTGCATTTTGCATGAAAATTTCCAAACTGAAGGACAGCCAAACAATGTTGCAGCAGCAGAGGAGAGAGAGGAGACTGAGAGACAGGAACAGGACAGCTGGGCAGGAAAGTAAGTACGAAAAAGCCAAGTTTATAGTCGCCGCAGCACAAGACAAAGAGCAAAGAGAGGGGACAGTGTGGTACGTGGCACGAGCATCATTCGCTGCACGGAAATTCATTTCCGTCTTGGCTTTTTTTGCGCATGTAAAAGTTGCACCCAAAAGCGGAAACGGATTTATGGTAGCTAGCATCAAGGTATCAGCTGATAAGCAGCAGCTCCTTGAGGTGCATATCCCTGTGCTGTTGTGTGCAGCCTCCACAATGTGCATTCAACTAATTAGAAACAAATTACGCAGGTTTCATGCACAAGCAGCCAGCGGCAGTGCCCGCAAAACTTTTCCTAGCTCAATCACAAAACAAGGATTCCCCGGCATCCACCTTAGGCATGGATGTGCCTTTGGTTTGATGAAATGCAAAAGTGCAAAAGTGGCAAAAGTCAGCGCAACTTTGTGTCTCTCGCCGCCACACAGGCAAGCTCCGCAGCAGCCTGCCAGCCATTCATCAGTGTCAAGAAAAGTTGGCCTATGCTTCAGCTGAGCGCAGGATGAGCTGCGCGCTGACAACTGCGCTTGAGCTCGAGTTGAATTGTATGTGTGTGCGGATATTTGTCAAGAGTTTTTGCCTCAAAGTTGCGCTAATTGCGTAGGGCAACAAAAGGCAGGTCCTGCGGCACACCGCACTTAAGTGTGGGGCAGGGACGGGCTGCACACATTAGCAACAAAATTAGTGGCTCCAGTCTTAGTGCTTGGCCAGCGCAGATCGCTGATTCCCTCGAAGAACTTTTCTCCAAATTAGGCAAAACGTTTTGCGCCAAATCTACGCGCTGTCAAATTGTTCAAGCGGAAAGCTCTCCAGCAAGGACTTTGGTGGGTGGGGGAGGGGCAAAACAATTTCTGGCACACATAAAAACAAAGAGAAAAACAGAGAGTGGCCTGGGGCCACAAATAAAATAAGCCAGCGGCCATGGCGTATACGTAACGTTGCTGAAAAAAACACAAACCAAAACCCACACGCACCAATATGTGGCAGTCTCTCGCTCTCCCTCTCCCTCTCCCTCTCTGTCTCTGTCTCTATCTTAGATCTTTTGCGGTTGCCTTTTGCTTTGAACTACGGACTTTCCCCCTTTTTGCTTCCAGCCCTATCTGTGCGGAGTCCCTGCCTTCATTTGCCCGCTCCTCCCTCTGTTAATTAAAGTCCAACTCAAGTGTAGCCTTTGAGGCTTAGCCTTTGGTCGCCCATTTGTTTTTGGGCAAATCTGTTATGGTCAGAGCTAATTGTTGTAGCATTTCTCTGGCCCTTTCCTTGCTTGAATTGGCTGCCCAATGAGCCGCAAAATCTATGCGACATGTGATGGCAATCAAAGTGATTGCGACGCCGTCTCCACCGCTGCCAGTTCGCGAGGTTCATTAATGCAGAATATTCTATGCACTAGCCCAGAGAGTGGCGAGAAAGGGAGCCAAGAATGAGCTCAGCCAGGACCTCACAGAGTATATTCTCACACACTGAGGCGCCAAATTAGCGCCGAGCACTCGCAATTGTTGTCCACCCCAAACATTTTTGTAATTAAAACTTGCGTTGACTGCTTTTAGGCGTGCCACCGAGCACCACGCAAATTGGGGCTGGAGCGCGTTCGACAAACTTTCCAATTAGGCCAAAGTTTTGCGCCAACAACAACAGCAGCCAGAAGCAGAAGCAGCAGCGATGAAAGCCAGAGAACTCGCTCCGTCAGCACAAAGGCAACTTTCCCAGTGGCCATAAATGCACAACGACAGCGGAGAGTTTTGTTTGGCTGCCCTTTCAAATGAATTAAAAACTATTTTGTTGGACTTACCGCCGCGCACATGCACCTCACGACTGAGGACAGTGCCCACGAGATTGCGGAGTTTGCATCTGCCAGAGAAAGGATTAAGCATTGAGGATAAAGCTTCGATTTGTGATCAATATTCGACGCACCTGTAGACTGTGGCATGCACCTCGTGGCGATACTTTTCGGCTGTAAAGGGATAGAACATCATGCTGCCATTGGAGAGCTGGAAAACCATGTCCTGCTGCGGCGGTATGGGTGTC
>NW_022995754.1:3334820-3394448 GCF_900245975.1 Drosophila guanche
TAAGAAAGCCGCGAACACACGCTGCCGTCGGCGAGTCTGAGTGCACACAAGGAGACTAAAGCGGGGGGGCAGGGAGAGCAGTAATATAAAAATAGAGCGGAAGAGGGGGGGGGGGGGGGGGGGGGGGGGGGGGGGGGGCAGGGACTGTGCTAGAAACTCTTACCTCTGGCGGTGGACTGCCATGGCCGGAGCATTCTATCAGCCCGCCCGAATTGTTGGAGAACTCAACGCGATGCGGCGGCTCATGGAGAAATATTGGTCCCTGCAGATCCAGTCCATTCACAATTTGGCTCGTCTCGGCTGTGCAGGGAGAGGCAGAAGAGAAGTTTCAGTTAATTTTAAATTTTTAATTAAATGTTTTGCTTGTTTTTCAGTGGGTGTAGCAGGGGGCTGGGGCAGGGTCTCTATGCCGCACGAGCGCCCAAAGTTAATTTCAATTTTTGGTTAGACCAAAAAGTCTCCCTCCCGAAATTAAGTAGCAGCCAGCGGCTTTCTTTTGGCCTCGTTCTGCCCGAGCTTTCTGGTGCCTGGCCTAAATTTTAATGAGCGCCACAACAAAGGCTCCGCTCTGGAGACAATTGCTTTTTACCTGCCGGCCATTGTGTGGCACTGACCACACCACACACAGCCAGCCTCCCCTCTAATTGCTCTGGTCGTTGCATAATTTTGTGGGCCTTGCTTTAAAATTGCTTTTGATGCTCGGCTTTTATGTCTTATTTATTATTCACAAGGCCCCCGAGGCTTGGACAAGGCTTCAGGCGTTGTCGGCTTCCTCCTCCTGCAGCATGAATAACTCACGAAGCGGCGGCCGCAGAGATTCTCAGAGCGAGAGAGAGACTAAATTTGTAAGCAATTTTCAGCAGTTGCCGCTGTCTCGGTGCTTGCCCCGACGCAGTCGTGCAATAATATGAAAAATTGTTTTGTCAAAAAGGCATTAGGCGAGAGATAACGACAGGGGGGTGTGGCACGTGGCACGAACCCCCCAAAGTGTAGCACAAACTTCGTTGCCGGCGGCTTCTGGGCTGTCAACTGCAATGCCCAAAGGAAAGGAAAACAAAAAAGAAAACCAAAATGTTTGTGGGGTTTGTGTGTTTGCCGCAAGTTGCAGCATTACATTTTGCAGTTTTAGTTCGTAAGTCACTTAAGATAAAGTTTTTTCCTGTAGAGACAACCTCCCATCCGACCTCCCACCTTCACTCTAAACTAAAAACTTTCCTCACCCAGACACGCTCTAATGAAAATTTAATTATCCACCGAGAGCGCGGGCGAGTTGAAGTTGTGGGAAAGTCTTTTTATTTTCTACAAACTTAATGGCAAATGTGGGATTGGTCGGGCGATGTGTGCCGATGAGTGCGGCTGAGTCTTGAGTTGTTTTGGGATTTTGCAGGTAGGATTTCAATTAAAACTTTGTCTTAGGCCCCCAGACAAACTGCAGCTAATTAGTGGCAGTTCGAGATGAGTTTTGCAACCGCTTGACTACGGAAAACTGTCATCAAAATGTTCCACAAATTCAATGGGTGGAAGCTGCCTGCCTGCCTGTCTGTTCCGACTGCTGCTGCTCCTGTCGCTACTCTCCCTTTTGCTACTCAATCCTCTGCACAATGGCCTGACTGATAAACTCAATGAGGGGCTGCCACAGCCATCCAATCCAGCCGTTAATGCCATGCCCTGCCACCTCCCTGGATGCACTCTCTGCACGCCATTTGTCAGTGTTGTCAATCAAAAGACAGCGCCAGATAGAGAGTCCCAGTCCGAGTGCGAGGCTGCTGGTTGGCAGCTTATTAATGTAAGTGCCGCGCACATTTCCCTTCAGCTAAAATCAATTACGCGCCAAAGAACTGGGAGTGGGCAATGGCAGAGACTTAACTAAATGAGAACTAGCAAAGGCAGCAGCAGCAGCAGGAGTGGGGCATCATTATCACGGATCATTAACATTTCACCGTGAAGCCCTGACAAAAGGGAAATGACAGTAAAGCAGGAGCCAGCAGCAGTAGCAGAAAAGCAGCAAGGAAAATAAGAAAAGAAAAGAAACGAACAGTTGACAGACAGCAAATGCAAATGAGCAGCAGCAGCAATGACTCCTCCTGCTGCTACACAACGAAAAATAAAGCACAAGCGGGGTTTGGCTTGCAACAAGGGATTTCGCCCTGGCCACAAAAGGACCAGACAACTCCTTTGAGTAACTGCTTCTGGGGTACTCCTTCTGGCAGTCTTTACTTGATTTTCTCAAGTGTATGCCAGCCACGAGTGCGTTTTGGCTTAATTAAGACAAAAGCTCTCTTTCTCCTGACTTCAATTCCCATTTCGTTTCGCTTTTGGCTCGTTGTTGTTGCCGCTCTAAACGACTGGAAAATTCTCTTTGAAAAATGTCTGCGAACAATAATGAAGTTCTGGCTCCGCTCAGCTAAATCAGGCTAACAACTTTGCCCCTCAAACAACACACAATTTAAATGAAAAAGCAATTTTCAGCAGAAGAGCAAAGCAACAGCAGCGACAGAGCAGCATTAAAGCTGATTTCCATACGCCGTGGGAGACAGTTTGGCCCGTGGAAAAGCAAGGGGCAAAATGGCTTGACAAATATACTAAGAGGAGAGGCAGTTACAGTCAGCCAAGAAGTGCGAGTCGTGGGCAACGTTGTCCTGAGCTGGCTACAGCAGCAGCAGAGGCCATTCCTGGAGTGTCTCTCTCTCTGCCCATTACAGCTCCGAGTTCGCCTCAAGTGCACGCATTTTTCTGCTTAAAAGCCTCGACTAATGCGAGCCGATGGATGTGGGCTTCAGGCATGGGATTCTTCAGCTCTGTCTGTGTGCACAGGCCAGATAGATGTGTGCGAATGTAAAGTGTATTTGCTTAGGTCAGAGGCAACTTGACTTTTGCTTTGACTAAAACCAAACAGGAAACAGGAAACAGGGAAAGTGCCTCGAAATTGGCAACTTTTCATTGCACGAAAAGCGGGTGGGCAGCCGCCAAAGAATCGTATCTGAAGTTTGCATCTCATTTGCATTTGCATTTGGCAGCTCATCAATCTCTCGGCAGCTGCAAAAGTAGCAAAATAATTAAGCTGCGTTGCGGCTTTTGTTGCCGCTGTGACACTTGCCACTTCCTCTCTCCCTGGCGCTCTTTTTGTGCAACTCAAAAAGCCAAAGTTATCAGCAAAAGATCAACGACAGAGCAGACATGCCTCATGGCCCATGTCCATGTCCTGGCTGGCTGCAGGCGCTTTTGTTTCTTTGCCCACTGCCAGAGTCAGAGTCAGAGCGCATGATTCTGCTGCTGATTCGACTACTGGCTGCTGCTGGTTGCTCCTCCCAGCTCCTGCCGCTGCTGACTGTGACACTAAAGGACCTTCCTGCCTTCTTTCATTCTGCCTACTGCTTGTTGCTGATGATGAAGCTGATTATGGCTCTGCATGCTTTGGACTTAAGCTCCTGGTTGGTGCCTGGCTCCTTGGACAATGTTGCCAGGTCCTTGCACAAAGCTCCAGACCAGCTCTGCTCTCAGCCCTGTTTTTGTTTCATAAAATAGCAGTCGTCGCTGCCAGCAGCTGCATAATCTTGGCCCTCCTGCTGCTGCTGCTGCTGCTGCTGCTGCTGCTGCGATATGCAATGTGACGAACTGCTCCTGCCCTGCCCCACCTACAGGTCCTTCCACCAGCTATTCCTTTCATGCGCTGCCATAACGTGACATTCGAGGTCATTCACATTTCGAGGGCGTGTTGTTGAACTTGTGGTGTGAAGCGGGGACGGGGACGGGGACGGGCACACAGCAGCGCGCACACAGGAGCGGATTCAGCAGGGTAAGGGATACTCCTGAAAAGGTTTTTCTTTGAGAAAACTGCAGGGAGGAGGGAACTCTGTAACTCTAAAGTAAACCCAAAGGGAGTCGGGAAGATCTTAATGCTGCAAAGAATTTACTACAAATCTTTTCCGCGCACCTAAGCCACGTTTTTGTGACCCTCTGTTAGAGCTCAATCCGCTCCTGGCTCTGCTCCGCGCGTTTGTGCCCAAGATATTTGCACAAATATTTCTTTCATCCCCTCCTCGGCCAGTCGTGCATTTGTTCAGCGGGTCGTGGCTGCTGGCACCGTGTCTGGGGCTCTCGCTTGCTAAATGCCGTGACACATTAGACAATGAGGATCTCTAATTATGGCTCGAAAACTGCAATTAACATTTGATCCTTGCTACCCGTCTTCCTGGTGCGCTGCTGAGTCTTCTGTCTGCACTTCGCCTTCTGCCAAAGTGCGTCGCGTGTGTGGTGCAAGCTCTTTTGTGTGTGCCCCGAAGTGTCGAGCCACGCCAGTGGCAGAAAGTTTCACAAATGCCGCTGCCAGCTCCCCCTCCCTGTCTCCCTGTCTCACTGTCTGGGCATGTGAAACTTTTTGCTGTTGACTTCGTTTCTTTGAGGCCGCAACAAAAGTGAAACGTGTGCTTTTCAATAATTCAGTTTTATGGCACAAACTTCCCCTCGCTCCGCTCCCTGCCTGCAAAAAGTTGGTGGAGCGTCCCTCATTAACAGCAACAGCAACATCAGGCATCAGGCATCAGCCTCGGCGTTAATTGAAATGCTTTTCGCTTTTCAATGTACCCCACTCTGCACACTCCCCCCCGCCTATGCTGCTGTTCCCTTAGCTCAACATTTAATTGCATATCTAACGAGGGAGGGGGGGTGGAGAGTGCCCCGCTGCAATTGAAATTCCCTCAACTTAATGCAAATTCAAATTATTTTCATCGATTACGGGCAGGGCCAAAGTGCTTGGGGGGAGGGTGTTTTTTGTTTGTGGACTAATACTCACCTCGTATGACATACAGGATCAGGACGGCCTTAAAAAGGCTATGTAAATCCATTTTTTATGCGCACTAATGCTTTCCATTACATTTTTTATGTCTGGGATTTTAAATGCCGAATTTCGCTTTGATTTGTTTTGTTCTCTCTTTTTTCTCCCCCCCTTTTAGGCAAGCTTTTTTCTGCGTTGCTTTACTTTGTTGCTTGCTCACTCACTCAAGCACTCACGCGTGCTGTCGTCTGTCCCGCTCTCTCACTCGCTCACGCTCATGTGCTGCTGCTGCTGCTGCTGCTGCTGCCGTGATTGAAGCTGTGCAAAATGTTAATGGTTTCCCGTTTTGTTTTGCTGTCGCTGTCGCTGCTGTTGTTGTTGCTTTTACTGTTACTTCTGGCTGTTGCTTTTGCTTTTGGCGCTCGTTACGCCGCCTCTGGTTATATTCGCTGTTTATTTATTTTCCGCATTACGACGTGCCCGCGCATATTAGAATTTTGAATTCGATTCGAGCTGCGATTTTAATGTGCCTGCAAAAATACAAAGCGAGAAAATTGTGAATTAGTTTTAGGGCAAGATACATAATTCTCTTTAGTAAGTCTCTGAAAATTCTGGCACTCGGAGCCAAGAACCTATTTTTCATGCGTGTTTTTTTGTTTGTGTGTTGTTTTTTTTCTTAAAGCTTTTGTTGCCACAGCTCCCTTTTTTTCCTTTTGATTTCACTTGACGATTCCCATGTCAGCGGGTATATTAATCATGTCAAGTCAGTGGCACAAAGCGTGTGCCCCGAGTACAAGCGACTGCGGGTGGGGGTGTAGCTAGAGAGAAAGAGATTAAAGAGCGAAAATACACAAGGAAAAATTTCGGAGCAGTGCAGTAACTCCAATGAAAAATCAGCTGAAACTCCCATGCAGCTAGGGAAATTTTCTGTCATTTTTTGTTGGCAAATTCAACTCAAAATTGCTCACAAAACATCTTAGACTTTGCTTTTTCTTAGTGTACAAATCTCTCTGCCCCCCTCTTTGAAGTCTCGCCCTATAGTTGTGTGCTGGCATTTTCTTCCCGGTTTCGGGTCTTTTGCCGCCCCTTTGAGCGCATTTTTATGCTGCCAGTGAGAGGGAAAATTATGCATCAGCGCGAAATTGGAGCGCCATAAGTTTGCCAACTGAAGTGCTGACATCCTCATCTGCTGAACAGTGTAGAGTGGAGGGAGGGAGCACTGAGCTGTAGCTGTAGCTGTAGATGGAGTCGTAGACTGAGCCACAGCAAAGCCTTTGCTGGTTGCAAAATATGACAAAAATATGCTAAAACACGTGTGCCTGTACGCATATCTCCCAGCAATCCCGCCTCCCCTCCCTTGTGCCGCTCTTTGGCGCAGTGGTCCCCAAGGTAAACTTCTGGACATTGTAAAAAACGAATAAAAGCAATACACAGAAAAGGAAACGAGCAAAGAAAGCAAAAAAGCGGCACGAAACTTGAAACTATGCAAAAGGGACACTGGAACTCGATGCCGAAAAAAAGAAAGAACGCAAGAGAGAGACAGATAAAAAAGGAAGCGTATAAAACTGTCAATAACGATAAAGTAGAGAGTCGAAAAGGGAATGGTAACAAAATGCCGCTTAAGCAACATGGAAATTATGCCCAGTGCGAATATCATCAGCAAAACTGTTGGAAACTGGCAACAGGGGGTGGGGAATGCTTCGTTTATTTTCTTCGTTACTTGTTGTATTTTCTTCTGCTCTGAATACTCCCCACTGCCACTCCCACTGCTGCCGCAACTCTCGGTTCCTTTTTTTTGTTTTGTTGTTGTCCCCTCTGTGTCCCCGTAAAAAATCATGACTTGGCAATTATGCGGCAAGTGTGCGCAATGGGCAACACTGGCAGCAAACAAAAGAGAGAGAGAGAGAGAGAGAGAGAGAGAGAAAGGAGGGCACAGAGAGTGAGAGACGGACAGGAGACAGAGTGAGAGATGAGGGGGGGAGCACACACAATGAGAGATTGAGCAAGGAACAGCCAGAGCAGCAGCAGCACAGAGCAAAATAAAGCCAAGAACATGCATATATATTACGCATACGCCGCATTGCACTGACAACGTTTGCTAAATTGCTGGCAATTAGTTGAAAAGTGCGACGACAGCCAGCAGAAAAGCGTATCAAAATTGCAGGCTTAAGCAGACAAAAGTCAGAGCAGAATTGTGTACCCAAAAAGAATTTCCACAGAAACTTGCAGCAAGAAAGTTGGCATCAAAATGCTCCCAAATTTAACTTAAATAATATTCCACTGTAGCCAGAGCTTGCCCCACCATTTCATGGACTCAACCTCCGCCGAAAGCAAACAAAATTTAAACATTTAAAAGCCAGCTAATGCCCGCTTAAACTCTTCCTTGAAATCCATCAGAAGTGGTCCGCTGATCAAAGCGGAAACTCTACTTTGAGCTGCCACTTCTGGCCTGCCATTGCCCCTCTATTTCCTTTATAGATTGTTGAGTCTTTGCCAAAGGCTTAGACACTTGAAGTCAGCTTCGATTTATTTGTATTACACTTAGCGGTGTGTCTGCCTCGGGCTGTCCGCCTCCTGCCGTCGCCTGTGACAATTTGTGCCATGGAAAAGGCATTAAAGCCTGCCCAAGGCAGCGCCAAGCGCACATGTGGCCAAAAGGGAAGGAAGGAGAAAGGAGCAGACAAGGCCAAGACAAGTGCAATTTATAGACTTCAACGCTTGGCCAGGTCCGTGTCCGTGTCCGTGTCCGTGTCTGCTCTTGGGTCTGACTGCTCAAGTAACGGCAGTCTCCGCCGTATGGCAGCAGCAGCCATCGTGTCTGCCAAATACGTGATTTATTTTAATAGATAATCATTATGCCATCGATTTCTATCATGTCTGTGGCATCTGTTTCGCTTGTTGCATGCCACTCCACGACCCAGCTCCCAGCTCCCAGCTGCCAGCCCAACTGTCGCTTCTGTTGTACGTGCGTCAATAAATCAAAATCAAATGGCTTTTAGCTTATTGTTTTCGCGTGAGTAAATAGAAAGAAAAAAGACAGATAAATAAACATGTGTGCGACAAATGGGCATAGGTTAATGCCCATAAAAGTAGGCTACAAATTGGATCTAAGCTTTACGACAGAGAGAGAGAGAGAGAGAGATAGTCAGAGAGTGGGAGATGAAGTTGCATCACGGCTTTAAGCGGTGGAGCTGCTGCTGCTGCTGCTGCGGTCATAGTTCACGGTTCATTCACATGGCGTAGCCGTATTTAAATTGTGCCATTATGCACTCGAGAGACCACACACACACAGAGTCAGGCAGACCCTCTCGCTAATGACTTTTTACAGCATCTCTGGGTACGGCTGCCGCTGCCGGTGCGCCTGCCACAAAAAATCAATAGAATGCAAAGGACCAGAACCACGGACTGCATGGGAATCTCGGCTGGCAAAACAAAAGGGGCTCGGGCAAGCAGAGAGAAACAGAGACAGGCACACAGGCGGTTGTGCGGCGGGTAGACAGAGGACAGTGGACTATGGAGAGTCGCAGAGTGGACGAGTGGCAGAGTGGTCCAGAAGGTTGTCGGTTGTCGTCTGATGCATTGTAACACTGGCCGACCGGCTGGCCGCAAACAAACAGCGGCAGGCAGACACAAATGAAAATAGAAATGAATGTAAAAACTAGTAGAGAGAAAATCAATAAACCGAAAGCATGAAGCAACAAACAAACAACATTCCAGTGGGGAAAATGCATAACAAACTGTGAAATGAAAAGCCAGAGCTACAAAATTGTGCAAGAAATTATATGCATAAAAATATATATATATAAGGAGGAGAATAAAGGGTGGCAGAGGTAGTGCCTGTGCCTGTGCCTTGTGCCTGTGCCTTGTGCCCTCTTGCCTCTGAAGTGCACATAAAAATCATTTAAAAACAGCAGCCAAGCAGACACGGAGCAGAGCACAAGCTTGGGGGCAGGACCCCTCCACAGCAGCAGGAGAAGCACTTTCCAGCTGCGGCTCGGCTCCAAGGTAAGTCCACGTCGCTCTGATTCACTGCAAAAAAATTGAGTTCAACCGAGAGAGAGAGAGAGAGAGAGAGCCTCACCCTCATCCTTGCTCCCACTCTCCGCCTAGGTACGCCGCGCGGGGATGTACACAAAATGGGTCTAAAGTCATAAACTTTTTCCCCCATTTGCAGCTGATGCCAACACGTTTTGGCTGCTTTTGCTGTTGCTCAGTGATTTTTTGCTGTGCCTGTTACTATGCCACGCTTTACTGGTCTTTTGTTTCCTTCGTTTCGTCTCTATGACTAACGAGGGAAATATTTGGTTAAGTAAAATATATACCAGTAACAGTACACCAGAGAGTGCTGGCTGCAAAAACAATGGAAAATTGTTGAAAAACGTACTCTAAAAGTTGTTTCCGAAAAAAGTCTGAGAACTGCAGAGGCAGAAACTGCTGAAATTCTTTGGGAAAACAAAGAGGAAAAGGCGACTGAAAGCTGCAACGATACTGGGATAATTGGAGAGAGCAGAATGTGAGGAAATGTCTGAAAGTCTTTAAGTTTCCTCAAACATTTTTGATATACATCATTTAAATCCATTTTCAATGTATCTTCCAGCTGCCAATCAATTGGACTTGTGCTCGCGTGTTTTGCCATAAATCCAACAAGATTGTTAACCCAGCAGCAGCGGCACATCAATCATGAGCAGCAGCAATAATTTTAAATGCCAAGTCAGTCAGGGATTGTGAGCTCGTGGATCGAGGCGTCACACGCCAATCAAAAGCAGAAAGCAAAAGCAAACATAAAGCAGAATGGCAGGCAGGCAGATCGTTGAGCTCGGCTCTCGTGTCGTTTAAGTATAAATAAAATATAAGCCGCAGCCGCAGACCCCACAAAATATCATTTCTCAACTTTTGGCTAACAATTTTTGCTTGCATATTTTGGAGGCGCCTCCATTGCGAGGCTCCGTTGCAAGTGTATGTGTGCGTGTGTGTGTGTGTGTGTGATTTCTTAATTTGTTAGAGGAAAAACTTTAACCTACTTCCTCCCTCCATCCCTCCCTGCCCTGCCTTATATCATTCCCTTTTCTTTCTCTCTGGGTTAAAGTGGGAAACTTTCCTTTGGCTTTTGCCCTTCCCTTTTCCTTTTTGCCTGCTTTGTGAGGCAAACATTTTGTACGTGACTTTTGTGGAAAATGATGGATCAGTGTAGCTGATTGGGGGTGGGGGAGTGAGTGCTGGAGAAAAGTGAAACTTGTTCCTGGCTTCTAATTAATGTCAGTGGCAGCAGCAGCCTGCCCTTAGGAGCTTCACAATTTGGCGCAGCGTGGCAGCAATCCAAAATATTGCGTATACGCACTGCGTGCAGCTGTTGCAGCAGCACGAGAAATGTAGTAGGCCCTGCCCTCAACCCAAAAGAGAGAGCGAGAGAGAGAGAGAGCGCAACGATGACCGAAAATTTAAATAAAGCAAAACTGCGTTGTGCCGGCAAAATGGCAGAAACTACAATTACTACAACTACTACGCACACACACACAGAGCAGGGTGGGGGAGGGGGTATATGTATCCATGTGTCTGTGTGTGCGCTGGTCACTTCCGCTGTAAAACGCATGAAATACGAGAGATTTTTACTACACATCAGCAACAGACATCAACATGCGACACACGCCACCTACGTACAAGTGTGGGTGTGTGTGTGTGTTGTGTGTTGTGTGTTGTGTGTGTGGGTCTGCGGCAATCAATAAATTTTGTGTGTGCAGCAGCCACAACAGCAGCAACAACTATGGCTGCTGCTGCTGCAGCTGCACTATAAGCCACATATAGTAGTAGTGGCCGTGGCATGAGTATTTCGTATTTCGTATTCGTTTTCGTGTATTCCTGTGTGTATCTGCATGTGTGGCCGCACGAGTATATTTGCCGGCACAGACAGATTTATGGTTTGTCATGGCGGCAGGCAGGCAGCAGGCATCGTTGGCCAAAAATAGTTGCAGCCTCGCTCGCTCTCTCTCTCTCTCAGGGGGATAACTGCAGTTTCGTTCATAAAATCAATAGGCCTCTCCGCCTCACACTCTCTTTCTCTTTGTCTCTACCTCACTGCTGCTGCTGCTGCTGCATTAGCCGGCCGGTCTTCAGCAAGGTGTACACACACACACACACCCCACACACCCCACACACACACACATTTATGAGTACACGAACTTTGCTGCTGCTCAAGCTGCTCTTCGCTGCTAATTGCCTGCATAAAGGACACACAAAAGAAATGTATAAATAAATGCCATTGGCCCCCTGCCCCTCCCCCCACCGAACAATACAGGCGGGGCGGGAGGTTTGGAAAAAATGTCAAACAATTAAGCGGCAATTAGCAGCAAAGGTTGAGAGAGTGTCGCCAGCAGGCAGGATGTCCACGTCCACGTCCTCGTCCTGTCAGGCTGCTACGTGAATGCGTTGCTAAATGTATCTTCAGCTGAAGCTGCTGCTAAAAAGGGGTTGGCCATGCCCTCAATTTGGGGTTGGGCATGAAAGCTGAGAGGCACTTAAGAAAGCGGATCCCCATCTAGCCGGGGACATGTACGAGCTGCTGCTGCTGCTGCTGCTGCTGCATATGCCTTATTGATGAGACAGCGAGGCCAAAGCCAAAGGCAAAGGCCATATGGCACTTTGCTGGCTCAAAGAACAATATTTTAAGTGCATTTTGGGGGGAAGATCTTTAGGAACAGGTTAGGAAAAGGTTTAGTCAACTTCCGCTGGGATATTCATGCTAATCTAAACAGCAAATTTAATTCAAAATAAATAAATAAACTCAAGCAACTCCCACTCCTCCTTCTGCTGCAACAAACTACTTCCGCCCAAAACCAATTTCAAACCTGTAAACACTCCCAAAAAAAAAAAATATACCCGTTCCACTCCCAAAAAACACTTCACTTTATTACAAGTGTCTCGAGGCCACTATCTGCTCAACTAAAAAAAATTTGCATGCAATTTGCTCGGCACTCGCACGCCGGCACTTTTACCGTTTTATGTGTACAACAAAAACAACAAAAATATGCACGGGAAGCGCTAGAGAAGAAACCTTAAAAACAAAGTTCTTGTTGTTGTTGTTGTTGTTGTTTTGTCATGATTTTAGCACGTTGTTGCAATTCAATTTATTTTCAATTTGCGCGCATGCAACGAGCAGGAAAGTACCTCCAAAATGGGATGAGTACGAGTCACGGCACCTTTCATTAGGGACAACACAACATTATCAGTGTTAAAATTGCTTATAGCCTTGTTGCACACTTGGCGGAATTTCACGGAGCCGGCAAACGGCACACGGCACACTCAACACACACACGCACAAATATCCATGGATATATAACAGAAATATATCTATGTACAAGTACTGTTATTTATGCGGCACACGCACGTTCTTTGCCGCTAACTTCTCTTGTTGCTATTGCACTTTCGCCGCCTTTGCATGCTCTTTCGTACACAACGCGAACGAACTGCAAGCCCAAAAAAGACAGAGACAACAACAATACTGCGACGGCGCGCTCTCTTTGCGTTGCTATTGATAACGGTTCTTTTGGTCTTTGCTCTCTGTCACACTGCCGCTCTTTAAAGTCTCTCTCTCTCTCTCTCTCTGTCACTCTCCTGCTCTTTCTCTCTCTTTGTGTCTGTCTGGCTGGCACACTTACAATTACACTTCTCGGCAAAAAGGAAGAAGAGGGAGAGCGAGAACAACCGACAACGAGGAACGTCGAACAGCAACTGAGTTCTGATTGCGCTGTCCTCCAGCATTTGTGCATGTTCGTTCACGTTTCGCTGGCAACATGGATACCAATGCCATCCATCCTGCATCCTGGTGGATGCTGTGCCTCACTGCGCAGAAGCGTCGTGCGATGGCAACAGGAACGTAGTAAAATGTATAGTAAATTGGATTCCATTCGCATTTCATTCACGGCACCACCCAACGGCCCACCCACTTGCGTTGAGTAAGCCACTGATCGGCGTTGCAAGGTGCAATTATTTTGGGGTGGGGCAATGCTAATATTCCAATATAAATGAAATACGAGCGCAATGCCTGCTGCTTTTCCTTATTTAATGATTTTTTTGCAGTATATACAGAAAAATTGGCAGATGCACGTTACACAACACTGCATGAGCCGAACGCTTTACAGAACTACACGTCAATTGTGAATTTGTGAATTTGTTATTGAGTTTATCAGTGCGCTTTCTCGCTTAATTATGACTGAAAATAAAACAGTAAGCGAACACATGACTCTGCAGATGCTTGCCCAAACTGTCTAACAATTTGCTGATAATTCCAGAAGCTAGATCCAAAGAAAATCTTTGAAGATCTCTCGACTTTCGTGGAGAACCTGCAGACCGGCAGTGGCCGGCTTGAGGAATTTATGCGAGATGCGGAAATGATAGGCGACGCCATCACGGCTCAGATGCAGGCAGACGGTCACGTTTTCAAGGATTATCTCGGCGAACTGCCGAGTACGGGTATGTAGTGCTCGCTCCTCCCTCCTCCTTCCACGTGTTCGTATCGCCCCACTAATGTGCGCCCCCGAACTGCAGCTTCCTGTGTGGACGAAATATCCCTGCTGCTGCCAGTGCACTTTGAGGTGTTTTTGCCCGTCCGTTTGCCCATTGCACTGGCCCCCAGCTTCGATGAGAAGCAACGCACTGTGCAGCTGCGTCATCCCGACATGCTCCATCCATTCTTCTTTGGCAACATGCTGAACGCCAGGTGTATGAACTTTGTGCTGAAGCAGGAGCTGCAGCAGACCATCGCCAGCATTGGCCGCATGAGATCCTACGACCTGAGCTACAGGGCGAACCACAGCCGCCACGTGCCCTTCATGCACCAGATATTGGCCGTGGACCGTCGCAGCAATGGGCGGCGATGCATTCGCTTTGACTTTGTGCTCGCTTTGCTGTTCGAGGGGCCGGTGCTGCCCCTGCCGCCGTACTACGATGCGCCCATCAACTACACGTGGCTCGCCTACGGCAAGATCGAAGTCGGTCGCAACAGGCACCCAGCCGATTGGGGCGTCGTAGTGCCCAAGTGGCAGACAAGGTCAGACCTAGATGCGAAGCGCCTGAATGGCGTGCTGCTCCTCACGCATCGCCTGCTGAGCACCCAGCAGTGCCAAAACTATGCCGCTCCTGGCCCCCTGAAGCTGGGCCTTGCCACAGCCGTCCAAGAAATCAAAGGCTTGGGATACGAACTCACGCCCACTCCAGTGTTGGTTATGTTGGTAAGCCTATAGCCACATAGCCCCTACCCTCTTGATAATTATAATCATTTCGCGAGTAGACTATGAAAAAATTGATGCAAAAGGACGTGGATGGCGCGACCACCAACGTGAAGCAGCTAATGAGCATCGTGAGGCTCATCGAGCAACTGTACAACGGAGGACAGGATGAGGCGCACGGTGAAGCTGGCAAGGCGTGCAACATGCAACATCTATGCAGCACTCCGGAAGCAAACTACTAACGTGCCACGCAGCCTCGACGCAATTGAGCAGAAGAAAGTGGAGAGTAGGAGAGTGTCTCCTTTGAGGGCTTCGCTTGTTCATTTTTAAGTTGTTTGCCTGTGAAATTTGAGTTGAAACGTTCAAGTTGGCCAACGTAAATGTAAATCCTTTCTGGCTGTTGCCTGTCACAGGCTTAGTGTCAAATCTCAGTAATTGTGCAGCACACAGCAAAGGGACAAACCCTGAGACAAAAGTTAATAAAGGCCAACAAAAAACTAAAGCTCTACGTGCCAGTCTGTTTTTTTTGCCACAACCTGTGTGTGTGTGTGGGGGGGAAAAAGTTAAATTGCAAATAGCTTCGGCTGGCAAAAGGGTGCAGCGTGGCGGAGCGGGAGACATGAAATTTTAGAAAAATGTTCTGCTGTTATTGTTTTGGGCCAAAAGGGGTAAAAAGGCGTCAACAGACAGGCCACGGCACATAGGGTACGTGGGGTACATGGGAGTTGTTGCATTAAACAGAAAAACCCAACAAAAAGTTGGACATTTCATTGTTGTCAACTTTTAACTAGTTTTTTATGCTGTCATTATTTTAAAATGCAAATCGCCTACAACTCGGAGGGTAACTCCAGCGCACAATTTGCAGTTATGCCTCAGGCACATAGCCCCATCTGTGTATACATAATGTCTGTATATCAGATCTGATTTTGATACCGTTTTGGCTTTAATTGCATTCGAGTGTGTGACATTTTGTCACATGTTGTCGATGCATGGAAACGATGAGTTAATTCTGTTAATTTGCCAACTGGTTCTCCACGATTCGTTATTTTAATTGCATTCCCACAGCTCGGCCAACAGGCAATCGTCTCTGCTGAAGTGCATTTCTCCTCACAGCTTAAAGTTGTGCTGAAATAAATGCCAATAAATCAACTGGAGACGGAGATGAAAATTCATCCACAGCAATATGAAATCATAAAGCAGTGAAAGCTCATAAAATGGAGCAGCATTGAGGGGCGTACTCCACTCTAAGCTTGAATTAAAAGCAAAGGTCCGATGGGGTTCTGGCTATGTTTTTCCTACGAGCAGCAGCAGCAGCCATCACTTAATATTCTTAATAATAATTTTAAAGTTTGCTCGCATCTAAAATGAAATTCAGCAGAATTTTCTGGCCAGGCGTCGAGCAGTGGCTGGAATCTTTAATCAAAAAATAATTATGAGCGACAGGGGAGCGAAAGAGACAGTCGTAGAGTGTGAACAAGAGGGATAGATGGTGTCCTGGCAAGCGGCAAAATTACATTTGAATTATGACAAAAGTGGGCGTTGGGCGGGGCGGGGCGGGCAACGGAAGCTGACAACGGAGCCAAACGAAAAGCGCTAGTGAAATTGGAGTGGCGGCATGGAGAAGATATCAAGGAACAAATAAAGAGCGCCAAGAACTGCCGCAATTTACGCAACAAACAGAGCGCTGCAAATTGGACAGCCAGGCAGGGTGGTGGGGGCAGGGACCAACGCAGGACCTCAAGCCGTGGCCGGGCACCGAAAAAGTTTATGTGAAAAACCAGACAATTAATTTGTTGAGCAGCGCCAAAGGGACAGCAGTCGAGGTTGGAGTACTACCCAGTACCATGCCGATGCCGTATCGCAGGGACAAACAATTTCGTGCTTGTTGGCAAAGAAAATTTACGTGCCAAAGACAATTGGGAGACGACACACACACACACACACACAGAGAGCCAGCAAGGACAGATGCCGAGTCCATGAATGAAATGGTTAAGCATTTTACGCTCTTTGTTTAATTAAAATTGCAACAGGCTACACGAGCAGCAACAGGAAAACATAGAAGGAACTCCGCAAAGTCAGCGTTTTTCAATTAAGCTTGCATTTCATTTAATAAAGAAAAAGGCAAAAAGAAAGCGAAAGAGCCAACAACATTAGTGCTAGTCTCTGGCGGATATTTGCACTCTCTATCTCTGCATTCCTTTTGTGTGTGTGTTTAGTCCGGTTATCCCTTATTTGTTTTGTTCCCTTTGACATTCCACGGCCCGAGTACTGTGCTGGCAAGAGAGAGAGAGGAAACTTTTATTGCTGCTATTAAATTGCACTTCAAGTGGGGAAAAACTACTTGCCTTGGATTATTACCTGTTCCAACTGCTCGAACGAGTACGTGTTGGCATATTCATTCAGCTATCAGGAGGCATTCTGACTGAAATGGATATCCTCGCAGTGTGTCACGTTCCGGCCATTTGGCTGCTGCCACTTCATAACTCAATAAAACAATAAAAACCCACCCAAAATCCCCACAAATCGTGCGAGTGCTAGGATATGTCCCTAGCATATTATCATAAATTGCTTACAATTTGCCATGGGGCTACATTAGGACACCAAGGATAAGCGTGCGTGAATTAGGTGCCTTTGTATTTTATTTGTACTGGGCTGTATCTTGTGGACTTTCTTTGCGTTGTGCAGACATGTGTGTGGCTCCGAGGCGATCGTAGATGCACATTTCCAGCAGCCAATGAACTGTGCATTTACGACAACGCTCTCGAAAAGTTCCTTCAAATTATCTGCCATGTTCTTTGGATTATTTGGTAGTTGTGTGTGTGTGTGTGCGTGTGTGTGTGTGCGTGTGTGTGTGTGTGTGGCAGGCATTTACAATTTGTAAATGGTTTTGACATTGGGTCCAGTCTGTACCATGGCATCCTTGTGCAACTGATACTGTATGCCCACGGTGTTCAGGCCCAGCATGCTCTTCAGCTGCATGCCCAGCGACATCACAGTGGCAGTGTTGTTGGCGCTCTTGGTCCAGAGAGCTGCAGGGGAAAAGCACTCAGCACATGGTGGATATATTTGGATGGTGCTCCCTGCATTACTCACACAACTTATTGGCTTTATGGCGCACATTGATGACAATGCCGCTGATCTCATCCGAATGTAGAAAGCACTCGCCAATGCACAATAAAATCTGCAGCGCAAAAAACAGATCATCAGTGGTTGCATTTTCGATGCCAAAACACTCACCAAATCGTGCCACAATTTGTCACTCATGGCCTTCATGCTCTTGTCCAGCATGATCATCCAGCGGCCGCCATTCTTGTTAACATCATCCTCCCACATGGGACTGCCAAAAAGGTATTGGACTGATGTAAAACAAAAAAAAACACCGACAGCTGCGTGTAAAAACTTACAGCACTCCCTGCTTGAATACCATATAATCGTTGAAGACGCGCAGATCCGATGGTGGCTTGATAAAATAATACACACTGACAAGCCACAGGCAGACACAGGTCAGAGAATGTTCTAGCAAGGAAATGAAAGAAGAATGAAAGAAAAACTCACCTAAAGAAGTCCTCAACTGTGTTGAAGCTTGTCACTTCGTTGAGCATATCGCTCCAGGCCTTGGTGCGATCATTCTCCCAGTGCCACACCGTCCAGACATGCTCCAGCGGATGCTTCAGCAGCAAATCCTCGTCCAGCAGGTTGCGCACCACGCTGAACTTGTGCTTCAACTGCAGCTGCTGCTCCAGCTCCAGCTGTTGCTCCTGCTCCTGCTCCAGCTCCAGCTCCAGCTGGTGCTCCTGCTCTTCGACCATGAAATTGACGGGTCCCATCATGGGCATGGTCATGCCCAGAGCATAGTTTTCATAGCCAGTATACACCATTTTGCTTTGCTTTTCTTTAACTTTTTTTAAATTATTTTCAAGGGATAATTCTAAGCACTTTTTCGAATTGTGTGTTGTCCCGTCAGCTGTTTAGTTACTAATGATGAAACTGACTGAAAATCGGTGCAAATAGCATGAACTCCCCGCCTACTTTTGTTTTACTTTTTTTACGACGCCGCAAGTATCGATAGTCGTAGTCGATAAGTAAGTGCTTGGCGCAGGTTTCGAGTACTCGATTCCCAGTGCTGCCATATCTGAGATCAAACGTAGTGTGACCATGTCAGCCTGTAAAGTTTAAATCAAATTTAGCGTGCAGCCACAGCCTCAGGAGTCTATCAATTGAAATGTCACGCTAATAAAATAAAATGCCACCGAACAAACGATAAATGCACGAAAATAATAAAATGTGACTCAAATGAGCGACACCAGCAGTCGGCAGCAGACAGCGGGGAAGGGCAAAACCCAGACCCAGACATGGGACCCTTTGCCTTGGCTTGCCTTGGCTGGCGTCTGCCCCCAGCACTTGTGCAACAGTTTGGCCTCCAGTCAATAATCGAAATCGACTCGGGCTTGTGGCAATAAAAATTTGTCTTCGCCGCTTAAGTTCTGCGCCTTGTTGCACACAGCACTCGCATCCGAGGCAGCACAGCCATCCTCTACTCTGCTCTGCTCTCCCGCACCTCCCGCTGTGTGCCAGTGCAGATAATAAAATATGTGAGTCGCTACGTGGCAGCTTCACTGGTGCTCTGGTAAAGTAGCTATGGGGCCCCCTGTAATGTGCACCATTTGTTGCTGGAGCATGGCGGTGGCCCAGAAGCCGCTGTGGCTTTTGGTTGCTTCCAGGAGTCGTGGCCGTCCTGCTGCTGCTGCTGCTGCTGCTGCTGCTAGAGCTACTGCCTGTCCCTGCTGCTCGGCTGAGTTATGTTGGCCAAGTTTTTGGGGGTACAAAAGTGTTGGCAATGTTCCTAGTTCTGGTTTGCTCGGGTCTAATATATCTCCTGGGTGCGGCACAAATAAGTTGCCTGCTTCCATTTACTTAAAAATTCTATTTATTTTCGGTCTTAAGCAGTCCTCCTTCGGGGATTCGTATGCATTTTTAGGCAACTCCAAGTGAAGATATTTTCAGTTGATTACGATAATAAATTCAGGAGCCTCAGTGGCAAATTGAAATGACTCTAGGATTGCTGCATGGGCCGCATGCCTCGGCTCACACACTTGTTTCTGGCAGTAGTTTTCGTAACCCCTCTTCCACTCCTTCGAAGCTTAGTTATGCTTTGTTGAATCTGACTTTGTGCAACGCTTCTCAGGTGGCACTTTGGCGAATACGCAATATTTTACAGCTTTTTGCACTTTGCTGGCTGAGCTGAAAATACATGGTCAGTAAATCTTTTAAAATATTGTAATGTGCCTCTACCGTGTAGTGGTAGCTCCAAGGGGGAAAGCAGCTCTAGCTCTTCCTCTGTGTTCCAGCTTAAGCGCTTTGAGTGCCGTAGAGCAGTAAAAACGCCCACGGACTTGAGTAGTGGAGGAGTAGGAAAAGCGCGTAAGTAGAGCAGGAAGCCGGAACGAAGTCCGCCCCACAGCGTCTTGAAGACTTGAAGGCAGCAGCAGCTAAAGCACAAGGAGTAGAAGCAGCTCAGTGCAGACAAGCGCATGCAAGAAATGAAAATGATTTGGGGCATTATGTTTGCCTCCTCGGGACTCCGTTTCCCCCTCGTCGCTTCAGCTTTGTTTTCCGGCTCAGGCTTTGGGTTCTGTGCTGTCTCTCTTTTTTTGCCTTTTTTTGGCTACAAAATTGCTTTGCTTCTCCTTCATGTTGATTGTAAAAGATTTCAGCGTTGAAAGCACAAAGCATGCGATGATGTACGAGACGACGCACGTCGTACATTTTGCACCTTGAAGTGGCAAGCAGGGGCAGACAGCCACATAAAACAATAAAAAGCAATGGTAAATGGCAAGGAGCCGCACAGCCACAGAGGGACGACGACAACACATCCTGCAGCACCTTGAGGCCAACCCAACTGACAAAAGCTTCCTCTCTTCCTCACCTTGCTTGGATTTGTTTTGCGCCCTCCATCTCATCTCCAGCGTATCTGGGCAAAAACTTCGAGAAGTACAAGGCAAAGGTATGTACGTACGTGTATGTATATTGTGCTAAATGCTTCGGACCAGGACGGCAGCCTCTGGGCGATGGCAGGCAAAGCCTTAACCGTAACCATAGCAGGGGCCGACGCCGGGGCCAGGTGAAAGTCATTTCACGCTGGGTGTAGCGCAAAAGATTAAAATAATAGCAGCGCGTAAATTAAACAGCCCGTTGGAGCTTGGAGTAGGTGGCTCAGAGTGGGCCGGCCAGACGGGCGTCAGAGTCATTGAAGTGGCAACCATCGAGAAGCAGGACCTCGCCCGTTCATATCCTTTTGTTTGGCTCTGCGGTCTGCGCTAAGATGCTTACCAGGTGTACGCCTCGGCTGTCGTGTGCCCGCCATGGACGTTC
Source organism: Drosophila guanche (assembly GCF_900245975.1). Lineage (NCBI taxonomy): Eukaryota > Metazoa > Arthropoda > Insecta > Diptera > Drosophilidae > Drosophila > Drosophila guanche. Next base: position 3,355,188 of record NW_022995754.1, read on the forward strand.
TGTTGGGTTGGGCTGTGCAGGGGGGGTGGTGAAGAGATGCCTGACAGCATCAACCGCATTGCGTTGTCAGCACTTCATTTTGATCCTCCAGCATGCCGCGTGCTTCACTTAATGCGACGACAGCCAGCGCGGTAAAGGGGGGGCTGGAATGGTACTGGCATGGCATACCAACGAGGTATAGTACAGAGAGAGAGAGAGAGAAAGAGGGGAGATTGCTGGCTTCTTCATCATGCCCATAACTACAAAGGCGGCTCGGCTGCATTTCTTTGGTGAGCAAAAGAAAATAGCTTGACAAAGGCGACAAAGATAACGAAAATGATTTCGTAGGACTATAATTAACTTTAGTCCAAGCAAATCACTCTTAAGTAATCGAAATACATATGTACGTTTTATGGCACATTTCTGTGCCAAACTGACATCGAACTTGACACTTTTGTCGCCTGGCTGCAGCTGTGCATTACACGTCACGTCAGCATGCGTATTATACTCTTTGTCTCTACCCGCTGCTCCGTCGGTTGGTTAAACTCCCCCTCTCTTTATGCTGCTGCTAGGCAGGTAGGTGGGAATGAGCATGCACACTGCAAAGTTGCGGTGCGGGTGGGAGTGTGAGTGCAATGGCGATGCTTCGTTGGGCTGTTCTGCTGCCTTAACGCTGCTGAGTGTTTGCGGCTTCTTGTCTCCTATCCTCCTTCCCCTTTCCCCTCGCTCAACATGCAGCGCTGAGCTTCTGCGTCAAGCTTGTCTTGCCCCGCTCTCCTCTCGTTGTGTGCTTTATGCTTGCCAGTTTCTCGGTTCTTTGTTGCTGTTGCGTTTCGCCAGGTACGGTACTCTGCTTTTGTTCGATGAAACGTAAAAATAGCAACAAGCAAACGAAAACTCATTTCTAGACAATGCCGCATAATTCCAATGGTTACCAGAGGATAAAGTAGAATATGATGAGGGAGAACCCAGTGTCTTTTTGTTGTGTCTTCTCTGCTTCTCCTGCTCCCTCTCTCTCTCTCTCTCGCTACCTGCTGCTCACATTTCGTTGCGTCTACTGTACAAAAGCAACCGCAAGAAGTTTCCTTACGCGCCGTCAGTTTTTGTAATGAAAGTGGATGCTGCCTATGGCTTTCTCTACTCCCCCCCCACCCCTTCCCTCTCGAAACCCACATTACCCACACGATTATTCAAGCGCAAAATGTACCGTAATCTCTGCCAGCATATGCAGAAACTTTTCACACAGGCGAGCGGAGCAGCGGACAGAGCGTGCCCTCGGGCTACACGCACTCCTTAAACTTTTAACCCTTCTATGTTTGCTCTTACATACACGAAAACATGCACACACACACACACACACACACATACACTCGTACATACTTTAACTTTGGACCGGAAGGAAGGAAGCCTGTTGCTGGCTTCGGTTGTTGTTGCTTTTCTTTGCCGGTCATTTACGCCCATTTAGCCGCATTTAACAAAGTCAACAATAAAGTCAAACAGTACTCGCTGCCTGCCTGCTGCCTGCTGCCAGCCTCCTGACTTCTGACTTCTGAGTTCTGACTTTTCATCGCCCTTTTGGGCTAGCTTTTCGAGGGGGGAAAGAGCTTTTACCGAAAAACAATAATTGGCAAAGTTTTTACTTTAAACATTGGGTTTAAGCAGGGAGGAATATCCTTACACATGTATCATCAAACAAGACCCTATGGACAAGGAGGGAAATTCAACACTTTTGTATACTTATTTGGAGAATTCCCACCCACAAATTGTGTTGCTGTAAACGAATTGAATTTCGACTTCATTTCCACTCCAAAAACAACTTAAATCTTGAAAGTCTGCAAATAACTTCACCAAAGTGTTCCCGACCAGAGTTCTCAGCTGTCATTAAATATTGATTAAGGCCACCCCGCCCGCCCTTGCCCCTCTTCCCTCTTAGTCAAATATCATCAAAATCATCATCATCGTCATCTGTGCCTTGGCTGTGTTGGCGCATTCTGGGTTTCAGGCTTCATTAACGCCAGAAACAGTCGACAGCCGAGTCGACTCACAAATTGTGCCAGCATCAGGTGTCAAGATTAATTTACTGCCGCCTAAGTTTCAGACTCAGGAGCCCAAGGAACCTCGTCACCGATGGGTGGAATGGGTGGAATGTTAACCCATATTTTGGTGGCTTGCGGCTGCTGCGGTAATTTCGCTGGCAGCAAATGGAAGCATCCTTCAACCATCTATGGCTGAAGCAACCCTCCATGATAGCTGAAGCAAATCCTCATTGATATGCAGGCCTCGGCATCGGCATTGGCTCGACGTGTAGCAATAATTGAACGGCTTAGCCACGAAAAAAAACGCTCGCTAATGGAGCACTTTAAATATGCGCGTCCCAATGCCACTTGCATGCTAATCCGCAGTCCCAGATAATGCCAAAATGCCATTGATTCTTAAACGTTTACTTCACAAAACAAAATCACAAGGTGCAGAATGGAAAATGAGTGCCAAAACCATGAGAAGTACGATCATGGTGCACCATTTCGGGTGTTCGGGGGATTGCGGAATTACTTCTTCAGCAGCAGCGGGGCGGCGGCATATGGACGGGCCACATAGGGCGAGCTGTAGGCCAAGGGAGAGGTGTAGGCAGCGGCATAGGGCGAGGCGAACGGTGCAGTGTAGGCAGCGGCGTAGGGCGAGGCCAGACGTGCCACTGGAGCGGTGTAGGCAGCGGCAAACGGAGCGGCAACAGGCGCGGTGTAAGCGGCAGCAATGGGAGCGGTGTAGGCAGCCGGGAAGGCAGCGCTATGTGCCACCGAGTGGGCAGTGTAGCTGGAGGCATAAGGTGCCACATAGGCGGCGCTGCCCACCACAGCTGGAGCGGTGTAGGCCAGAGGAGCGGCAGCCAGCAGACCAGGCTTGGCCGAAGCCACAGCCAAAGCAGCGAAGAAGCAGACAGCAGCCTGCAAAAGAATGAAGGATCAGATCGGTTTTCCCCATAGCTAGATCCTCTGGCTACTTACGAGTTTGAACATTTTGATTGTTGTTTGGGTTTTTTGTTGGTTTGTGTCTTGCTGGATGAGCTGTGGCGGTTTGATGTCCAATCGAGAGCCCCTCGACGCTTTTATAGCCACTTACACTTTTCGGAGCGACTCTTTCGGCTGACACTCATTTGCCATGCAGATCACGCCGCAAAGAGCTGAGCAAGTCAACGACTGACGGACACATTGACGTTGCGCATGCGCAATTCTTGGCTAGATTTGAGTGGTTTGTAGATTTCGTGTTGGCTGGTCAGACCATTGGCCAGGCCATGTCGAGTGCGTGCCTGTTCGACTGTGGTACCGATCTGTGGCCCTGACCTTGGCTGCAGGTCCGAAACGGTAGCCAGTCGCACATTTATGATTACTTCTTGAATTTCAGACAGTGGGAGCAGATTCCGCTTCATTTGAGCCTAGATTAAGCCGCAGATTAGGCCGCAGCCAAACACAGTCTGGCAAAAATTAATTAATAAATGTCACAAATTGTTGGGGAATTGTTGGAGCGCGTGTGGCATCCATGTCAGAGCTTAAAACTCCACTAATTAGAAATATCGAGTGGGGAAAAAGCATGAAGGAGTGGTGTACATATCACACACACACACACACACACACATCCTCATGGAACACCCACACTGGCAGACTCACACTTGAAAAAGTGTTGAAGCGTGAATTTTGCTTAAAAATGCCAATTAGGCGAAATTCTGAACTGCATTGGATTGGGGCAGGACTGGGGACATGGCAGGGAGACATAGGGGCAAGGGTGCAGCACGGCAAGGAGCAATAAGGGATGAAGGAAGGCAGGGAAGTAGAAACTCTGCCAGTGGGCAGGGGCTGCAGCTCTGTCGCAGCGCTTGTTCTTGTGTGGATTTTGTGGCAACTGTTGGCTGGCTGCAAATTTGCCAGTTGCCAGTTGCCAGTTCTGTTTTCGACTGCTGCTTGAAGTATTCCCCGCCACACACCGCAGCCTCAGCATCTCCTGTGACACTCGCTCGAGTGTTTGCCGTTTGCCGTTTGTCCCCAGCCCATCTCCACTCCTCATCCCTGTCTGAGAGGGCGTGTCTGAGCGGTCTACTAAATGCACAATCATGCCGCAGGTTGCCACAGAGCAGCAACAAATTGAAATCTTGCAACCAGCAACATATTTGTTTTGACACTTGACTTGGGGCAGCATGATGTGGCAGCAGTTGGAGTTGCTTTTCATTGTCAAGTTTGTGTCGAGGACTTTGCGACTAGAAATTATTATATTGGTTAATCCGCCTAAAAGCTTTGTGCCACTCCGCTGTGGCACAACTCTCGAGTGGCACAAAGCAGCAGCAGCATATCAAAGGGTAGCACTTCGCCCCGCCAATCCCTGGGGCAGCAGCAGGCCCAAATGGTTTCATGAGTGGCAAAGTGAGCAAGTAATTAAAAAGCAAGAAAATTCTACACACAAAAAAAAGAGAGAAAGAGAAAAGAGACTCCTAGAGCGCTGAAGAAATATTTCACATAAAATGATGGAGCCGCTGGTACTCATTAAAAGCAATTTAAAGAAATACAAAAAAAAAAAAATTATGTATGGAAAATTTGTATGAATTTTGGTTTAAGCTCATAAAAAATTCTCTCCATTGTTTGGCACCCACTTATATGCCCTTTATTGTAGGGTATTCAGCGCAGAACTTTCTGAACAAGTTCCGCGAAATATTCGCGCCACTTTTGCTCTTTTACAGACCCAGACCCGGACTCGGACCCGCGGCCCTGCCCCAAGTTCAGTTTATTGCCAACATAAAGGCCCAACTGCCGCCAACTTGGGGAGGCGGCAGCTATGGTAGGCGTGGCAGCAGCAGCAGCTGTGCGTGCGCGTTAATGCGTCGTTTAAGTGCCGTAAAAAGTGAACGGCACACATGACAACCCAACCCCACACACAACCCCCATCAACATGAACAGCCAGAGGAAGTCTATTAAAGAAATTTCGTTTTGAATTTGTCACTTTGAGCAGGGACACGGGGACACAGGAGGCCTGCCTTTAAGTGCTTGCCACAAATTATTCATGCTGACTGCTGACTGCCGACTGCTGACTGCTGATGAGGGTAGCAGGCGGGCAGGAGCCTCCCTTTGAACAATGAACTAGTTCCCGCGCCAAGATCCTGAATAATTGAAGCTGCAACAGAGCACGGGATAAGCTAACGCCATGATCATAATTGGTTTACGGCCTTTGTTCCGCCTCCGTGGCACAACGCATTTCAATTGGCAGCGACCCCAAAGTCAAATCAAATTACGCCCCAGCACGTGCCACGAGTGCGTGGCCAACAATGCTTTGCTTTGGCCACAAAAAACTGGAACAGCGTCCAGCGATGTTCGCTGCATTTGTAAGCGCGGCCTTCGATGGTCCAGCGTCACGGCATGGCACGGCACGGCCTCCCCCTCGTTCGATGTGTCAGACTGTGTATAAAAACTGCACAGCGCCAGCAATCCAACATCAAACAGAGCTCACAGCTTTAAGCCAACACAGCCAACAAACCCACAAGAAAACAATCCAAAAACCATCAACATGAAATACGTAAGTAGCTGAGGGATTTCCCAGCCCAAGGATTACTCTTGCTCATCTTTCTTTGACTCCTTTCAGTTCGCTATTTGCTTCTTCGCTCTGGTGGCTGTGGCTTCGGCCAAGCCTGGCCTGCTGGCTGCCGCTCCTCTGGCCTACACCGCTCCAGCTGTGGTGGGCAGCGCTGCCTATGTGGCACCTTATGCCTCCAGCTACACTGCCCACTCGGTGGCACATAGCGCTGCCTTCCCGGCTGCCTACACCGCTCCCATTGCTGCCGCTTACACCGCGCCTGTTGCCGCTCCGTTTGCCGCTGCCTACACCGCTCCAGTGGCACGTCTGGCCTCGCCCTACGCCGCTGCCTACACTGCACCGTTCGCCTCGCCCTATGCCGCTGCCTACACCTCTCCCTTGGCCTACAGCTCGCCCCTGGCCGCTCCAGTGGCGGCTGCCTACAGCGCTCCCCTGCTGCTGAAGAAGTAAATCCGACCAAATCTCTGACCAATTTGTGTAAATAAAGAATTTCATACATCAACTCTCTCTCTCTCTATCTTTAAGCGTTTATTCCGAGTACAGAATGAACTCCAGTCCATTCGAGTTGTTTGTGGCGGCAATTTGTGCTCCGCTCTTTGCGCTCTTATCGAGCATCTCATCCACCGCCCCGAAAACTTTTAGCTTGGATTAAACTTTCCATTTAAAAGGATTTCTTTTCTATATGAAATATGCTTCCTTTCGGCATTTCCTGCGCTCGCTCTCCCTGCCCTTTCCTTTTCCTTTCTTTCCGTTCTTCTCTTTCTTTTTTGTTGCACCCTCTGTCAAGTTTTCTGGTTGACTTTGTGCAGCGCGTTGAAAGGCGCTGCCTGGGGGCTGCAGGTGTTGCCCCGCTCCTGCTGCTGCTTATCACAACTTGGGCATCATCTCCTGCCGGATGCTGTGTCCCTGCTGCTGCTGCTGCTGCTGCTGCTGCTGCTGTCTCGCCCTGTCTGCCAAGTAGTTGTAAAGTTTCCTACGCAAGCGGAAAAGGCTAGTAAAATCCAGGTAAAAGCAGCGAAAGGCATTAGGTGCGGAAGGGGAGCGCTCCACAAGTTCTTTGCCATAAGATAGCGTCCAAATTTAATGAACTTTTATTCAATAAAACTGCGTCAAGCACTCCCAAAAGTTGTTGTCATCTGCTGCTCCATTTTGTTGTTGTTGGGAAACATAATGGCAGCAGCAAGGGGAAGGATTGGAGGTAAGAAAAAGAGTTTTTGCTTAATGTAAAAAGTGCCACAAATGCCCAAAGATAACCGAGAATAATGTCCGTAGGTGTGTAACTACATTTATGCCCGCTGCTGTGGCAGACCCATGGCGTAGACGCTGGCGTAGCAATACAAATCTGAGACTCAATGAAATTTGTATTCACTTTATATAATTTTGACGATTTTTCAAATCAAATATACACCAACAGGCACGAGCACACTCTCTTGTGTGTGTGTGTGTGTGTGTGGCAGCTTGTTGTGTCCCGTCTTTTTGTGTGTGTGTGGCAGACGGAGAAAATCATGTGCCAACGTGTTTTTCAAATGGATTACATGAATAAAAGATTTATACACGTAAAAGGTGAATCAGTGGCTGGGCAACCGAGACCGAGGATGGCCACAGGATTGCTTCACTCTCTCCCCCAGCAAGAATATGCGCAGATGTAAGCAAATTTGAGCCACAAGTCGGGGCACCCAACGGACCCCTCAATAGAACAGTGGATGCTCCCCCCGTTTATTGATTTGCTTATCGTCATTTTATGTATTTATGCGGCCGAGTGGTGCCACTTTGATTTTTGCTGCTCCGAGAAAATATCATTAAAGCATCAATACACAGAATAAATTTAATCGAATAAAAGTACACACAAATCTGCAGATTACATTGAATCCTGGGGCATCAGCGCCTCAGATAGGAGTAGTAGGGATACGTGGCGTATGCGCCATATACCGGTGCATACGCATACGACGCGTATGCCGGATAGCCGGCATATGCCGGATAGTAGCTCGCTGGTGCTGTTGCCAGCCAGGCACCTGCCGTTCCTGCCGTTCCTGCCGCTGCATAATTCACTGGCGCTGTGAGCAGCAGCTGAGGCTTTGCATCGCAGCCGAGAGTCGCCAGCAGTGCGAGCTGTGAGGGAATAACCGATTCACATTTAACGATGATATCCAGTTCGGGGAGTCCGGGATGCCGAGGCTTTAACTCACCAGCAATACTTTGAAGAGCATCCTTTGGTGGATTTTGCTTAAGTTATTCCTAAGTAGATTGATTTTGCTTCACTTTTTGCTGCTCCAACTCGATCTTTCTGCTCTTCTTTTTACTTCCCGCTCCTCTCACCGACTTCAACGCTTCAAATTCCAAAAATTAACTGACTCTATGGTCCGAGAATTCAATCATATTTATAGCCTTTGTACAAGGTACAATGCCGGACCCAACAGACTCGCCAGAGCACCAATGAGAAGCACCCAAAGAGAGAGAGGGCGAGAGCGAGGGCTCTGCCCTGTGTGGTGCTCCCCTGCCCATCAGTGATATTGCCGGCGCTGAGCGGCATAAATTATATTCTTGATGCCATTTGAAATTGTTGACAAAGAATAAACACGCGTTGAAGCAAAAAGTTCAATGGGAAAACGAGCAAAAAGAACGCTGATCAAATGGGAAATACCCAGAGTAAAAATTGCAAGCCAAGTGCAGCGCTGCTTTCCCCTTCGCGCAGCCGAGTTAAGCCATGTTTGGCGACACTTCCTGCTGCGTCACAAACACACACCAAAAAGGTACCCCTGATACCCTTTGTTCATTACAGGCAGCCAGCAGCCGTGCATAAAATATTTAGACGTTGTAAAAATGATAATTATGTGTGCGTGCCTGCCATGCACATGAGCCTCAAAAACCATATTTTTTCGATCAATTTCGTTAGATAAGCGGCAGCACTTGATGTCTTGCTTTGGAATGGGAAAGGGAACTTAAAGTCTAGGCCAAGCCCTGGCAGACAGCACACATTTTGCAACTGAGCAAACAATGTGGCGATACAAGGATGAAGGAGCAGCAGCGGCAGCGGCAGCAGCAGGGTGGTACAAGGGGTGCAGGAGGGTAGCGGCTCTTGTTTCGCAAGCTATAAATAATTAATTAATGCAAAAGCAGACAGGCAGACACACAGTGAGTAGCGAAACTCTATGCAAATTGCTCTGAATATAGACCATAAATTTTGTGCCCCAACCAAAAAGCTGATGAAGCCATCATTGATGGCAGAGAGTTATGGCTTTTACAACCATTTATATATATGTACATCTATTGCAAATAACTTGAGTTATTCATGTACTCAACTGAACATAGTTTGCCAGACTTTAAGTTGCTTTTGCCGCTGCAGTTTCCCCAAGCGAAGTTCAGTGACCACAAAACAGCTCCACACTGCCAGTCCCCTGGGGTAGTCCAACCCCCGCTTGACCACGCCCCGTCAACTCTGCTGGCCAGTACTTGGAAAACTGCTTTTAGCGACAGTTTTTGTGTGTGTGTTTATTTCTATTTTAGTGCTAATTTCCAGTTTGCTTACAAAATGGCAAATGCTGCCCCCCACCCAGCTGGCAGCCATTTTTGCTTGTATTTCGCTTTCGCTTTGTTATCAATACCCTTTAGATGTGGTGTGCAAAAGGGGTATATGGGCTGGCAGGTGGCTTGGTTGGTGGGTGCTTAAAAGTGGCAAAAAAGGTAACCGAACTCGAGGCTTGAAATTGGAAATTTGTTGCCTGTGGAAGATGTATTAAATGAGGGAATAAACTGACTGATGCCCAAGAATAATCGCACTATTTTGGAGACTACAGAGACTATTTTAATCAGCAGATTTTAAGGCAAATTGAAGTGAACTTTAAAGGCAAATGTTGCTGTTGAAATTTAGACTTCAAATATAAACAAATCCACCACAGATCGGAGCTGTTCTCACTCGTTTTTATTTGGCAATTCAGACCCTGCCTTGTCTCCAATTGCCTTCCATTTATAGCTCTGCCCTCTGCTCTTCCCACAGGGTATCGCACAGGTCTTATACTCCCCTTACTCAATGCCAGCTTTTAGCTTAGTGTTTTTGCTTTGGTGCAGCGGCATAATTAAAAAAGAGCGCTAAAAAGTACTACACTTTACCGTGTAGATTGTTTCTTTATTTTGTTGCATTGCAAACTTCAACTGCAACCCGCTGCCACCGGTGGTGTTTAAATGAAATTAATTAGTGAGCGGGGCAGCCTGGCGTTATGCCTCGAAAGCTTGTCCTGCCGTCGGACGAGTTTATTCAGACCCTTAACGAGTTTTATGTACTTCTCATCGAGTTTGCCGAGCACCTGCTGCAGCTGCTGGTCTCGTATTCGGCCCAGACACTGCTCCACCCACAGCTCCTTCAGCTTCGCCGTGTGCTCCATCTGCTCTAGCAAGACTGCCTTGCGGTTCTCGAACAGCTCATCCAGCTGCTTGGCTGTCCGCGGCGTGAGCTGTGGCGCACTCTTGGCCGTCACCGACTGTAGATAGAGGCTCCAGACACGCTCCCGTCTGTGTTGCAACTGCTCCTGCAGCCACCTGGTGGCCATCTGCTCCAGCTGCCGGTCCAGTCTGCGCAGTTGCCTGTGTCCCACGCGCACGCCGCACTGGCTGAAGATAGCCGCGAAGAACTTTAGGCTGTGTGGTGCTCCATTCCAGCGCCTGAGACGCTGCATGCCCCGCAGTAGCCCACGTTTCAAACCCTCTGTGGCTGGCAGTCGCTGAGGCTGGAGCTGCGCGTCAGCGGCTGGGATCCGTCTCAAGCGTCCATCTTCGTGGTAGTACTTCAGGCACTGACGACGCAGCTCTTCGTTTCTATCCATGAGGATTTGTAGCTTTTCAGCCACAGAGCCTGTGCTTTCCCCTTGCTCAGTGCCTGCTTGGGGTTGTTGGATCTGCTGCTGATCGTCCAGCGGTTGTCCCTCACGTGGTGTACATTCCGTTGAGGCATCTTTGGAGCGTGCTTCCTTGGCTGACTTGCTCTGAATCTTTCTTGGCACATCCAGTGCAGCCTTAGAGCTGCAGCTTTCTGTTCTTTCCCTTGGCGTGCATTGGGTTGTGGAATCTTTAGACTTCGGTTCCTTGTGGCATTTACTCCGCTGCTCCCTTCGATCATCCAGTGATGGGCTTAAGCTTGATGTGTCTGGTGTCCATTCCGTTGCAGCATCTTTGCACCTTGCTTCCTTGTGGCATTTACTTAGCAGCTGCATCCCATCAGTTGGCATCGATTCGGTTGCAGCATCTTTGGTTCGTGGTTCCGCCTGTCGAAGTCCTGGACTTGGTTCCTCTGCAGTTGTGGCATCTTTGAAGCACTCATCGCAGCTCCCTACATCCATGAATCGCACATGTTTGCCAAGCTTCACAGTCTCAGCGCCTTCTTCTGCCCGTTGGGCTGGCGCTTCCTCCTTGCGCTGACTGTGTACACCCTCTGGCTGGGGTGCCCTTTCAGGTTCGTTTGTAGCCATCTCCGATCGATGGTGCCCAGCCACCTTGAGACGCTCACCTTCCGATGGTTTCTGCTCAACCTGGCTCGGTGCAGACTCAACTCCTAGCCGCTTGGCCACTTCCTCGAAGCGCTGCTTCAGCTCACACAAAGACGCGTATTCGTTCAGGAAAGCTTTCTGCGGCGTTGGCTCCCCTTCGTTGAGCTGCGGCAGACTGTAGAAAGTTGTTCGCTTGGCCACATTCTTGCCAAAGTTCTGCAAATGTTCACTGGAGTCCAGCGCGGCTGTCATATGTGTGCGCTGAGCGTTGCTCTCAAAGGATTTTATCTTCCGCGTTAAATTTCCACTTCCGTTCACTGTAACGCCGCTGGAGGGCTGCGGATCTGAGAAGCCCAGCTCCGAGGAGGCCTCTGAGAACTCTGTGTACTCTGTCGGCACCTCTGCCTCCTGCCCCATCGCTATGCCCTGATAACTATCCAAAACGCTGTTCAAATTCCTGCTACAACTTCGCATATCCGTAAAGGGTTCCTGGAGCAAACCAAACTCCGAGAGGTGACCCTGCAGCAGCAGCATCAACCCGTTCCGGGCTATCTTCTCTTCAGCGGTCGCCTGCCCAAAGACCTCCAGCCATTTGTCAATGATTATGCGGTCCGAACCGAAGGCCAAACCCTTGAAGTAATCCGCATAACGTGTGAGCAGCGTTTGGTAGTGATTATCCAGCATCAGCTCCTCTGTGTCCTCTTCTTCCATACTTTCAGCTGACACGCAAAAATATTGAATTTTATTTTACTTTGAATTTGAATGAAATCTTTCTGCTTGTTAGATGTTTCAGATAATGTTTTCCAGGGGATGTGTAGCTCTTAGCTTCCAGCTCAAGTGGCAAAGTCCCGCACTTCTCTTTTCTCTGCGGTTGCCTTGCCACGTATATTTTCATTAGCACAACGCTGCGCGCGTATAAATTAGGAAAATGAAGCAGCAAGCAGCAGCCAGCAGCCAGCATGGCACTTGAGTGCACCACAACCCTTACAAATGCTCCCCGTTAGGGGTGGAGCTTAACCACAGCGACACGTTGCTGCTTGGCGCTGCTGCGGCTTCTGGCTGCACGACTGCATAAATTTATATTGTTAAGCATGAGCTAGAAAAAAGCACGCGCTGCCTGTCAAAAAACAAAGCGAAGAGAGAGATGATGCAGAGCCCTGACATGGTGGAAAACGCAAAAAGAAAAAAACCAAAGAAGTCCACCAAGCAGCTGAAGCAAACTGAGTTAGAATTTAAGTTTAAATTTGAATTTCTGCCAACCTATCGATCAATCGCTCGTTTGCAGCGATCTGGCAGCGCTGCGCTCCCGCTTCGCCGCACGCTCTGGTCACACCAAAAGTCTGGCTTTTAGCGTGCTGCTCGCCCGTATTAATTGTTTGTTTTGCTTTTTCCTCGCCTTTGTAAATGGATTTCCAGACCAAATACTCGAAAAGACACTTGAATGGAACCATCTACATAGCCACACGACGCGTGCTGGAGGAGAAGCTACGATCGGAGCTGGAAAGTGGTGCGGGTGAAGTAAGTCCCCTGACCCCTCTGACACACCACGCTGCATTTTGAGGCTAAGTTTTGATTGTTTTTGCCAGCTGTATTTGCGGTTCAAGGCACCGTTTGCCGCATATGACATCGAGAAGATTGCGCAGCTGGCCGGGGAACTGGGCGAGATCTATGTGATACGCTTCAAGGTGGATTTTCGCAATGAGAGTCGCGGCTATGCCTTCCTGCAGTACATCGATGCGTCGCTGCAGGCCAAGGCCATGGAAGTGTGAGTTGGACACAATAGAAATGATAGAAAATAAAAGACTTAGTTTACGTTTTGCGTAGCCTAAAACAACGCTTTAGGGACATCAGCTTGGACATCAACATATTGCCATCGCGCAATTTACGGGAACTGGTCATGATAACGTCTGCGGGCACGTGCTTAACTCCCCTGAAGGTCTACCAGCAAATGCTCAAGCTTTGCAGCTTCAATAGCGTGCGTGTGTATGAGTACCGTCCGAACACATACATGCACGTCTTCTCCTACGTAAACAACGAGGCGGCCACGCTGGCAATTCGCCATATTCGTACCAACATTCTGCTCTTTGGGAGCGCCGCTCATGTCTCCTGGCTGCGCACAAACCAAACGCTGGACCACGATGACTTTGTCACTGAGTGCTGCCAGCAATTGGACAGCCAGATGAAGCCGGAATCTAATGCCGAATCGTGCAGTTGTTTCACCTTTTCGCGGCCACAAGTGTGAACTTAGTTTGTAAAAGTATCTTTCTGTTTTTTTTTTTTTTTTGCAACGTTTAATTACACTTTTTGTGCAAAGAGTTTGCTTTGTTTTGTGTGTGCTTCGGCTTGTGTTCGTCTGGCAAAAAGCAGCCGCAGCTTGTTGACTTCATTAACTCAACTGGAGGGCTGGAGAGCAGCATCATCATCATCATCATCATCATCATCCAAGTTAAGCCACAGGAGCAGCGGCAGCAGCAACAGGGGAATGCACTTTTTTCACATGCAAATTAATGCAGTGTCGTCGTCGTCGTCGTCGTCTTCAGCGAGGAGGGCCAGCAGTTTCAGGGCAATGCGACAACCTGCGGCATAATGCAATTAAATGAGTGCAAGGAGGAGCTGTAGCAGCAGCAGTTGTGAGTCCCGCAGGCTGGCATTGTCGGAGTCAGCTTCAGCAGCATGAAGTGGAGTGCAATGATCGACAGACAGCGACAGGTACAGGCACAGGTAGAGGCAGAGTGCCACAGCGAGTGCTCATCCATCATGACGAGACGCTAGCTGGAGGAGGACAATCTAATGCGATTGCCGCACTTGACGGGATGTCGTGGTGCAAAAGGAAACGGATGTTGTTGCCGTTCCTGCTGCTCCTGCTGTTGCAATTAAATTAGAACCTGGGATCGAAATGCAGTCGGAAATAAGACAGGAACAAAACACCGACTGCCGCCTGTCCTCATAAATATTCATTGAATTAACGTTGAGCGGGGAACATCTTTGGCGTGCGAATGGAATGGGAATGTTTTGCATTAATTTGTTAATTCAAGCGCGACAGCCACGCCCCCACATCCCCCCAACATCCCTCTGTGCACTCACTTAAATGCCATTAAAATTTGAAAGACTTCCCGGCAGAACCCAAACAGGTTAAAGCCACAGCTGTGACGCAATTACAATGGCTCAAAGTTTTGCCTCTCTAATTTCTCCTTTAGTTGCCATAGCAGCGGGCAGGAGGGAGGGAGGAAAGCGGTTACGGAAGCGTGTGACCCATTTTCCATGGCGGCAGAAACTTGGCATGAGGCTTACCTGGTTATTGCGGCAAGAGCCAATATTTGTTTTCTGATGCGAGAGTAGGCAAAAGCAAAGGATAGTGCAGAGGCGGAAGACGGAGACGGGTGCTGAAGTGCTGTGCGGCTGTGCTCCAGCTGACACAGTTTGCTTTAGGCTTTAAGGCGTCGTTTGGGTCTCTGGGATTTGGGTCACAGATTGCCCAGCAGTGGGAGGAGGCGGCTGGCCACCCAGTGTCACCGGAAAGCGAAAGTTATGCACATATTGAGTTGAAGCTTTAAGCAAAAGCCACCATAAAGCCACCCGCACTACACACTCCACCAGCTTCAGCTGTGGCTTTTTGAATGCGGTTTTACGAGTAGTTTTCTGTTCTTTCCATATTCTTTTTTTCGTTTCGTCACCACAGCAAAGAGCATGACAGATGTGCATGTGCAGCAGATGGAGTTGTAGATGCAGATGCAGATGCAGATCCAACTCCTGCCAGCCAGCACTTAACGCGCATTTTTTGATGATTTTTGAAGCAAGTTGTCGCTGGCTTGGCAATGCCATTACCAGCAGGCAGCGAGGCGGACATGCTCCATGCATATGCATGACATTTGAGCTGGTTTTGGCTCTGAATTTGGTTTACTGACAGATGCCAAAGGGAAAACGCAAAGACAAAGGATAGAAAAACGAATAGCAAACGGAACTTAAGCATCTACTTTGCATCCTGCTTCTCCTATTGCTCTCCTCCCACTGCTAATATTTTATGAATCAATTCAATTTTGTCATCAAATATTATGTACAACTCCTGGCCAGCTGCTGCCCACAAGTCCCTGGCCTGAGGACTAATCACCGGAGGGCGCAGGCCACGCCCTGCCAGTATAAATTAATGGAAAAAGTTGTGTGGGGGCGTTGGCCCCAGCAAACAGAAAGCAAAAGGCAAATCCGTGAGCTAATATTACAAAATATTCCTTCAGAGCAGTTGTTGTAAATGAGTTTATGAGCGTGTCCGTGTCCGTGTCCGTGTTTGTGTCCGTGTTTGTGTCCGTGTTTGTGTCCGTGTTTGTGTCCTTGTTTGGCGCTTTGTTTATGCTGCATATTAAATAAATTTTGACATCAGCCACGACAATTTCTACAGCGTAGTACGGCGCTCCCCACTCCCCCCCGTCTTCATCTTTGGAGTGTTTTATTTTTTTTTTTTTTTTGGGCAACTTTTCAGCTTGTTGACAATAAAATAACATTTTGCACTCACTTAGCACAGATGGGGCTTGGCTTCGTTCCCGCTGTAACTTCCACTCCCGACGGCACTCCAGCTCAAGAGTTTTAATGAAAAAAGTTTGAACTACCCAAAAGCCAAGCCAAGCCGAGGCTGGGGGCAGGGCAGGCAATGGAGTTGATTTCCGTGTACCATATTTATGTATATATCTGGTGTGTGTGTGTGTGCTTCATTAAAATGTAGACTTGATCATTGAATTTCTTGGGCAAAGTTTCGAGCAGCAGCGCTTGAGCATAACAATATTAAGCATACGCAACGTGACGCCCAATAACGAAAGGAAGAAGCCAAACGGCTGCTGCCTGCTGCCTGTTGCTTGCTGGGCATTGCAAATCAATCAATAAAACTGCCAGCGAACTCAATCGTAAGGCATTCTTTGCACACACACACAGAGAGAAAAGGCCAAGGCAAAGGCAAAGCCTCTTTCTTAACTTTATTTTACGTGCAGATTTTCCCACTGTGTTGGCTTGTGGCTCAGCTATGTGCAATATATTGAAGCATCTGCTCATACTTCGGCTCGGCCCGACATTCCAATTGAAAGCAAAATAAAACATCAAATGAAATAGAATAGAAACGGAATGGAATGGAATGGAATGGAGGTTTTCTTCAATTTAATTTCAATTTTCTTTCGTTGCCTGGACACCGACTCTTTTTTATGTCATGTTGCAGTGACAAAATACAAATAATAAAAATATATTTATGTTGCAGCAAAACTGTGCATTAGCATGGCAACACCATGTATTTGGCTCGACACTTCTTTTGCTGGTCTACAACTTTGTTTGTGCAAATTTCATTATCAACGGATGCCGCTTAAGTGCACATTGAATTCAATTAGAGTTCGCTCGTCCTGCATGTGCTGCCAATACGAAATTGAATTATAAAATATTTCCAGACAATATTCAATGCGTTCAGTGCTGTACTTTCGAGACGAGCAACGTAGCTCTGGTCAGTGGCAAAACCGCAGCAAGTTTTTGACTGGCAAACAATTTTGCAGCCAGGTCTTTAGCTTTAGCTCAAGCCTTCGATGATTAGTTGTAGAGACACGGCAATGGTGAGGCTCATCCTGGGCTTGGCTGCTGCCCAAGATGCTTCCTGCATCCTGCCACAACTACCACACACAGAGAGAGAGAGAGAGAGAGAGAAAGAGCAGGCAAACCCCAAGTAATGCTGCCTGCCTGCTGCCTGCTGTGGTGGCCATTATTTCCTGTATTTAATTGCACTACTCTCGGCTGCGGTTTTCTGCTACATTTGTTGCAGCAGCAGCCCAAGCCCAAGACCATAATGTACTTTGGCTAACCAGCTGGGGCATTACCTTTGGCAACTGCTGCTGCTTGACTGCCTCAGTTTTCCTTTGCACTTTCCTTTGCACACTCTTAATGGAGAAATCATTTTCTGCCCCCCGCAAAGAGTATCAACTGCTGCGACCTTTTCGTGGCAGCTTTCTTTTTGGCTTGACGACAGTTGCGCCTTTGTGACGTATTTGTTGGTCACTTTGCAGCAGCAGCGGGCGATGAATAGAGAGAAAAAGAAAGAGTAGAGAGACAGAGAGTGGGTGGATGGGTGCCAGAGTGCCTCGGTTGAGGTTTAAGAGTGGGAGCCATCAAATGATTTATACTTTAATAAGCGTGCAGAGGACATGCAGAGAAATTAGATGTGACCACAGCACACACACCAGGCGGCCGTTTCCTTTCCATTTTCCCACCCAAACCCAAACCGCTGCCATTTTTCTTTGACGCTTCACAAAAAGGAATTTGCGCAATTTATGAGTGGAGCCAGGCAGCAAGGGAGCGGGCAAGAGAGCACAAAAAATACCAAAGCAGCCTTCAAGGAATTAATAAGGAAGAAAAGGAAGGGGTGTGGGCATGGGATTGCTGCAAGTATTTGCGGCATTTATGGCCATTAAGGTGTGAGGTGAGAAATATGCGTGCCACCAGCACAGACCCTGACTGTGGGACATGTGCGAAGGCGCCTGCCCAGACCTACGACACTTATGCTTCGGTTTGGAGTAGAAAACTTGTCTGAATTTTCGCATCCATAGCAGGCGCAACTTTGGGTGTTATATCATAGATCGAAGCCAACTGCCAGTGTGTTCGTTGCCTTCGTACGTTTCGGGTCAGCGCTCAAAATTTAAGTTTTTCGCTGGTAGAAATTTTTCTGCCGGACTTCCCTTCGAAATTTAATACTTTAAAGTCCCAAACTTTGATTGCCTGCCCCGCGAAATGTCGGGGCTGCTGAATGAAGCTGCTCTCGACGTACACTTTGCCGCACAGACGCGTGTCCTGCAGCTAGTCCTAACGGATAAAATAAGCCACAATGATCACGCACTCGCCCAGAAGTGGGTGAGGAATTGCAATCGGTCGTGCAGGAACGACAAGTACGCGCGGAACTGCTTGATGCTGCTGCTGTACGGACAGCTGAAGGACCTGGGACGCCTGAGCGAACCCTTTGTGAGCGAGAAGAATCTGAAGCTCAGCTTGCAGGAGGTGCTGACCGAGTACGATGGGAATATGACGGAGCTACGGGCTACACCCAGTGAGTACTTCCAAGCGGAGGCGGGCCATGACCCGCGTTTGGTCAATCGCGCCACGGAGCCCATGGGCAAGTTTTCACCGATGAAGCAGGCGAATCAAGTGCTGAATCAGGTCAAGGTTGGGCTGCACGCAGTGCCCGTGGGGAATAATGCACGAATGCTGCCACACAGCCACACGCATCATCAGATTCCGGGACACTACATGGCCAGCCACATGGTGCCGCAGCAACAGCAACAGCAACAGCAACAGCATCAGCAGATCCATCACCAGCAGCAGATCCATCACCAACAGCAGAGCCAGCAGCTTCATTCGCAGCATCAGCAGCAACAGCCGCAACAGCAGACCCATCACATGGAGCATACCCAGCAGCAGCAGCAAGATGAAAATCTAATCGAAAATGTTTGGAACTTCTCACTGCAGGCCATTGATCGCTTGGACAAGTGGCGCGGCAGCGACGACAAGCTCGGGTTCTTCTCGCTCTGCCTGCGGCCTTTGATCATACAGGAGCCGGGCATACGTCGGAATGTCCCAGAACTCGATCACAGACTGGCCATGGTGATCCATCAGATCATAGACGATGCTGCCGCCTCGATCACTGCCAAGGAGAATGCCGTGCTGCAGGAGCGAGCGAATCAGCTGCTGCGACGCCAGGAATTGGAGCAACTGAGGGCCAATCTGGACCGTCGGGAGGTGGAGTTGCGTCGCCAAGAGGCCATGGCCGTGAAACTGAGCGAGCATCAGCAGCGTTCGCACTCCCCAGCCGCAGATCCAAGGCCAACACGTTACGCTGACGAGCGCCAGCATCCGCGTCATCCGACGCCGAACAAACTGCCTCCGAATGCGGCTCCCTTGCCTGCGGGCCAGTGCACACATTTCCAGGACAACGAGCAGAATGAAGGCGGAGCAACCAGGGAGGGAGCGGACATTAATTACATTTGCCCACAGTGCGAGATGGAGACATCGGCGGTGACTTTCAACAGCGTGGAGTTTATGCAGGGCGAACAGGCGGTCGAGCAGCCCCAAGATGCGCTGATGGACGGTGAATCCCTGGAGGAGTCCACCAATGGGATCAACCAACAGTGGTGATGGCATGCCGGACACACATTAGACACAACAATAAAAAAAAACAACAATTCTTTGAAGCGCTTGCCCCATCGTTTGTTGTCTTTTTTCTCGTGTCTGTCAACGGCAGAAGTTTTAATGTAGTTTTAATTTTCTAGTAATCACAGAGGGGCGCTGGAAACTTGGCCGACACATTGGTACGGGCACGGGTAGGGACTTGCAGGGCAAAGCAGCTTTGTTCGTAATTAGTTTTTAAGTGAGAGTTTTGTGGCAGGAGGCGAAACCACGGGGGGCAGCCAATGTTGTGTGTTCCTAAGAACTTCTTAACGATGTTCGTCTGCCAATAATGGTCTGCTGCAATTGATTTTACTGCGGAATGCGAGCATGGATTCATGTTAATCGATAAGCAAATAAAAAGTAAGGCCAACAAAATGCAGGGAGTTTCAATTTTAACAAATATATATTTTTGCAAGCAGCAGAATCCTCCGTAAAAACTTCCCAGCAACTGCTTGAATGAGTTGCCAAGAGCCAATACATTCCTCCCCCAGCCACTGCTTGCCTGCGCTGCATGACAAAAGCTCAAATGTGTAGCACCGCTTGTCGCTGCAAGTGCTGGAGCGAGGAGAGCCAAAGGCACAAAGCGAACAAAAAGAAGAAAAGTTTCGCCGCTGACTTTAACGATGCGCACAGACAGCAGTCAAAGTTCCGAGGCAAAAGAAAAATGGCAAAAAATTTGAGTAAGTGCCGGAAAAGCCAAGACGAACGCTGCTGACATTAGTGGGCACAAAAATAAACGACAAATTTTGTGTAGAAGAATTTATGTGTGCAAGCAATTAGGGAGCCAAAGCAGAGCCACACTGTTGCGGCGTATTTGCTTGCAGGGTGAAAGGAGCAGGAGGATTAAGTAAACATCTGCGACCACAATCTTCCAGAAAAGGGGCAACAAAAGTTGCACTCTAGCAACTATCCGGCACAGCCCGAACATAACCATTATGGGAGTGAATCATCCACTGGCGTGCTTGTTGTTGCTTCATTCACATTCAGCAACATCGCTTAATGGGTTTCCTCTTCTGCGAATGACAACTTTGCTTGGGCTGGCACTTTGCAGACTGTTCACGACACTGGAAAATAGAAATGGCCACAGCTATTGGCTTTTGGGGCACAAGCTGCGGGTTAATAAGTTACACAAGTCTCCCCGTGTCCTGTACTTTGTCGTTTATATTTACACTGGGGAAATGTGTACATTCTTCTTGGAAAAATGCCGTTTGGCAAAGGTCTCAGCCACTATGAGGGGAAACACCAAACTGGCTTCGGCGTAGACTTTCACTGGCGTCGCCTCTTTGCGTATCTTGCCCCAGGATATGGCCTCGTCGGGTCGTGCGCCACTGTCGCTGCCATCAAACTCCGAGGCGGTGTTAATGAACACCGAGTAGTCCGCGCCATTGCGCATCAAATTGGCATTGCAAATGTGATGCTTGATCACGCCACCGCCCACAATGATCATGCCGCTGTTGACGGCCTTCACGGCCATCGTGTTGAGGCGTCGCAGATCGGAGAGAATGTCCACGACGAGGCCAGGCTGCCGGAACGAGTGGAAGTACATCATGTCGCCCAGGCTGCCGTCTGTGAGCGCTGGACAGAAGACGGGTATGTGATTCTTGGCTGTCCAGTAGTAGATCGAGCTGGGGTCCGCAATCCGTTCGCCCAATCGATTGATGATGCGAGACGGAGACCAGACCGTGCCCTTGCCGCGCTGCTCCTCCAGCATTTCATCGAGCAGCGGCATCAGCCAGTCCTCAAATTTGCAGTAATTGTCATTGGGCACGAGCAGATTGCCAATCCGGTTGATTCCCCGGTCGCGCAGCTCACGTCCGTTGAGCTCAAAGGAGCCCATGAATGTGGGTGCAAGGCATTTGATGAAATCCTCCTCCACACCGCCAGCGGTGGTCACAATGCAGTCGATCATGCGATGCTCGGCAAGGAAACGTATCGTCTCTCGCATGCCTGACGACACCAGGTTCGAGGTGTAGCCCAGGAAGATGGTGCACTTGCTTCGCCGCCGAATGAAGTCGTCCGTTTCATGGAGGTCCTCCTGGTCTGCTTCCAGCGGTTGTGCCCTGCAATCCAGCTGTCAGTGTTTAGTGCTTGAGTTGCGCATAGCTACAGATTCAATTGGACTCACCATTTTGTTGATTTCTTGCATGGCCAGGCCGAGATTTGTGGCCTGAAATCCGGTGTTTACATACGACTCGAAGAGTTTGCTGTAATCCACGCCCTGGTTGAAGTCGTAGCCGTGCACCTGGGGCGTGCCCTCAGGAATGCGCTCGCTACGCTTCAGCACTGCATCTTTGGCTATTTCTGGTCGCGCTGACATGGTTTAGTTTATAAATTTAAACAAATTCTATGGTAAATTCAACATGTGCAGCCTGCGCGCGGATTTATCGATAAGAAATACCGTGAGACCCTCAGGAAAATACCAAAATATACCATATAATTTTCACAATATACCGCAATTATACAGCTGAAAAGCTTATAATTCTTATAAGTTGAGCACAGTAAAGACACCCTGAGGCCGCCGAAACATCCCGAAAAGTATATATTCTATAGTAAGCCGTCACTCTGCTTACCAACACTCGGAGCTATCGAGGCCAAAGTGACAGTATATTTTTGTCATATTTGTATTTTTCGGAGGTCATTTTGGGGATCGATTATATCGATAAAAGTTCAATATGTATTTTCTTCTGATGACACCTTGTTGTGCTCATCCAATCGTGTAGTTGTCATGTAGAATTGACATTAGCAGAAAATTGTGTGTGGACTTCTTTAGTTTAAATTTAATTTTCTAAGCTGTGCAACAAAAGCGAATGCTTAAAACCAACTGAACTTGTAGGAAATTAAATAGTTGATCGGTTAAAATTGTAGCTTCAGTGCATAGTATACCAGCTAAATCCTAAATCCCAACCCGAATATCAAATTCGCGAAATATCATTTCGCCAGTCCTTTCTTTTGCCATCCATTCAGATGTGTAGAAAACGAAGTAAAGAAAGCAAAGCACTCCACTGACTCGAAGTGATTTTTTTTCACATCAATTTTAAATTTACGGTAAGGGTAATTATAAATTTCAACAAATTACACACAAAACATTGCAAAAGTTAATAAAAACAAATATGCAACCAATTTAGGAAGGAAAAGCGAGCGAGCAACGAGCGCTGAAATAAACCCGCGAATCATCCGAAGAAGACGAGGGGACGCCAATTATAGCAGCCAACAAAAATATAGAACAAAAATGATTAAACTCTTTACGCTGAAGCAACAAAAGAAAGACGGTGACCAAAAAGGGAGCGGTGGCCAGCAAAAGAAAGCATCGGCTGCCCAACTGCGCATACAAAAAGGTAAGTACGATACGTGCGGGTGTGTGGTGTGTGGCATTGGCACGGGGGAAGGGGATGTTGTTTTGGATTAATTTGTTTTTCTGGCCCCCAGTCCAAGTTCATCATACAGACATTTTTCATGCTTGTTCTCTTGCCCAACAGATATTAGCGAACTGAACCTGCCAAAAACTTGTGTGACAGAATTCCCGGATGCCGATGATTTGCTCAACTTCAAATTAATTATGTGCCCGGACGAGGGCTTCTACAGAGATGGTCGCTTTGTGTTCAATTTCCGCGTGGGCTCCAACTACCCGCACGAGCCACCCAAAGTGAAATGTGCAACGCAAGTCTACCATCCGAACATTGATCTCGAGGGCAATGTGTGTTTGAACATATTGCGCGAGGACTGGAATCCAGTGTTGACCATTAACTCGATAGTCTATGGCTTGCAATTTTTATTTTTGGTTTGTAGACAGACCCAAAGATATCCCCATCCGTTTGTACTGTGTGTTAACCCATTGCTCTTTGCAGGAACCCAATCCTGAGGATCCGCTGAACAAGGAGGCCGCTGATGTCCTGCAGAGCAATCGTCGCCAATTCGAGTACAATGTGAAGAAGGCGATGCGCGGCGGTTGTGTGGGCGAGACCTACTTCGAGTGCTGCCTCCTCAAGTGATATAGGAAATCAAACAGTCTTTTATTAATTTAAGCCTCTGCCTCCCTCCCCCACGCATTAGAGAGAAGAAGGGTTAATGCACTTGGCAGCGGACAACAGAAACAACAACAAATTATTGTAATAAATGAAAGAAAAAACCACTGCGTAAACCGAAGAAAACAGTCGAGTTCGAGTCGCCTCATCGATGCCCAAGTTTAATACAATTAATTATTCAATTTAGCCATTTATATGCCGCTATCCCCCCGCTGTCAGGCTTCACAGGTGTATGCTGTGCCTGGCCATTTGCATGTTGCGCCACAAGCAGAGATCCGACACTGCCGCCTGTCGCCCGCCCGGAACACGCAGGTCGTAGAGTCTGCTGATGAGACCCACACGTATGTCCTCGGTGGGCAGCACCTTGAGCAATTGCTGCACGAGATTCGCTGGCAGCAGTCGGAGCACGGGCGCCACGCGCTCTCCACCGCACTCGACCAGCAGCGAAATGAATTGATAAACGAAGACGGCCTTGGGTGACAGCTCATCGCCGCTCACAAATTGTACAAATACACCGAAAATGTGCTGAATACTCGACTGCAGCGGCTCCCTCAAGCTCAGGGGTGTGGCACGCACCTCAGTGCTGGACGGTGAGGCAAGACGCGGGCCGCCTGCCAAGCCCGCAGCGGCGTTGTCTGTAAAATCGTTTGAGTTCTCGCTGCCATCGCCAATGACTTTGCGCAACTTGGCCACATTGCTGGCCTGCTCCTCCTCATCATGGGAACGCGAGCGTTTCTTCAGGGAGGAGGAAGCCGCAGCGCTGCGCGTTTCCAAACAAGAGATGACACAGTAGACGCAGAGTCGCGCCAGCACCAGCGACTGCGGCTCATTTATGTCCTCGCTGCAAAACAGAAAAGGAGCAAGCAATAAGCAAGGGACTTGCTGTCATCTCAGTGGAGTTGGCTTACCCCTGACGACGCAGCATCAGCGGTGGCACCACATACTGCAGCAGCGCCTCGGTGCTCTTCTCAATGTCCAGATGCATGACGGCAAACACAATGTCCATGGCTTTGGACATGTCGCGTATGTACTTGCAGGTGAGCAGCTGCTCCACCAGTTGCGTGGCCAGCCACGCAGCACCACCAGCCAGCAGCAGCGACTCCAGCGTCTGAGCAGCGCGCACGGGCAAATGCCCCGCCTCGGCCACCGTTTTCCACACCTCGCGGAACTGCTCGATGAGCGGCGAGTGGGAGATAAGGCGGGACTTGGTGCTGGGCGCGGGATGCACATCGTGCTGCATTTTTCTGATGATTGGATAGGAGAGTGCGAGCCGCTCCTTGGCATACTCCTGGCTGGACAGCTCCTCGCTGGTGAGCGGCGCCAGAAACTGCTGGATCATGTTGAGGGGCTTCAGCAGCTCCGTTTCCCGCACCGAATACATGTAGGCGCACAGAAAGCTCGTGGCGCAGACGGAGAAGCTGAACAAACGTCGCTTGATGTTGTCCAGAATGCTCTTGACGTCCGCCGAGGAGAGTGTCTCCTGCTCCCAGGCAATCAGCACGTGATGCAGCACACCAGGCAGATTCAGGCACGTCTCCTGCCAGCTCAGCGTGCAGGGCTTCAGTTGTGCGGCCTCCGGTTTGCTCAGACTCAGCAGCAGCTCATCCACCATGCTGTCATCGCAGAGCGCCAATATCTGGCGTGGATTCTTCAACTTGTTACGCTCCACCATGCACTCCCTCACCCACTTTTCGAAGAACGAGTCCCCGCGGTCGGAGAGCACAACCTGAAAAGTAAAGGCCACAATTCTTAGTGCATCAAATTCTCAATTTTCTGTGGCTTATGCTCACATCTGAGCCATAGGTCTGCACAATGCTGGTGAGCATCAGAAAGGAGACATCAAACAGCGTGGAGCGCGTGACATTGAGCTTGCCCAGCTCCGCGGGCACTGGCTTGGAGTTCTCATTGCACTGAATCAGCCGCGAGACGAAGGTCTTCAGTCGCCCATCCACGGTGGCCACTGAGAGTATCAGCTCGAAGCTATTGCCCACCGGCACCTGGCACAGCACATTCACCATGTCCTGCACTTTGTTGGTGCACAAAGTCTTAAGCACGCCCGAGAGCGGCACCTCGGCGCGCTTGATGAAGATTATGTTGGAAGGCGTCTGCTGGCCATTGTCGCACTTTTTGAGCAGCAGCGAGGAGGCCTCACTACGGGGTAGAGCAAACATTAGAAAGAGTTATTTGTGGGAGTTTAGAGTGTAGACCCACCGCTGACTGGCAAACTTCTTCACATGCACATCGTTCACCAGCTGCTGTTTGGTCCAATCGTTGAGCAGGAATTCAATCATGTTGCACGAGCATTTGGTGTCCATGTAGTCCAGCAGCAGATTATCCTGTATGAGCAGCTCCAAGGCCTCCACCAGCTCGGGTATATAGTCCGCGGGTGGCGGCTGTTCGCCGGGCACACGCTGCAGCGCATGCAACTGTTTGATGATGTGCGGCATCTTGAAGAACATAAATGCGCCCCACATGGTGTCCGGACTGGTGTCGGCCACATTGCTGAGCGTGAGGAAGCCCGCGCGTATAATCTCGTAGAACAGACGCGTGTTGGTGTAGCGCTTCAGGCGCTGCAGCATTTGCAGCTCCGCCACATAGTAGCTGGTCTCCTTGCAGGGTATGAGCAGCACCTCAACGGCCAGCAGTGGCTGCACGCAGTACGAGATCTTCTCCGCGGGCAGCACATTGAGCTGCTGCAAGTCCAAATGGGAGACATCTATGTAGGCAAACTGCTGCAGCTGCTGCTCCACGCCGGGCGAGCTGAGCGTAAAGTTGGAGTTGGTGAGCGAGCCCTTGATGGTCGCATATTTGTCGCGTATCTTGCCATGGCACTCGAACTCCTCGTGGCAGCCCACGTACAGCATGGAGAGCATGAACTGATGCTGGCTAATACGATCGATGACGGCACAGGTCTGGTCCAGCATGTACGACTGCTCCGCACTGATCTCCCCGTACAGCTCATAGTGCAGCACGGTGCGGGCAAAGATCTGGAGCAGCCAGTAGACCAGCTGTACGACAGCGCCCGGCAGCACAGCCTCCTCCGATTTGATGCGACAAGTGACACCATCCACAATGCCAACTAGAAACTCCAGCAACGATGTGATACAGTAGACACGCTCCAGCTTATCATATTTGGCAATGCAACGGAGAACAGCGCCATGCGAGACGAGGTGCGCGCACAGCGAGTGCTTCAGGTAGTTGAGCACCAGCTGAAAGGGATAAACAAACATTATTAAGGTGCAGCTTTGACTCAAGGCAGGGAAAAACCTACCGGATTAGCCGTGGAACCGATGAGCGCCTGCTGCATGAGGCAATCAGCCAGATTGTAGACATCTCCGCTGACACCTCGAGGCAGCACCTGCAGCAAAACACAAACAAACATTTCGCATCAGTGCTGTCATTGACATTCCTGTTCAGGTTTTTCTTTAGCCAAAAACAAATACAAAGCGCCTCAAACATCTAACAACAAATAAATACAAACATCTCTGTGAATTTTTACCAACAAAATGCAACGTTTGTGTCTGTACGCGGTCCGCGCGCTTCGCACCCGAAAGCCCTCGCGTCTGTACTCCAAATACCAATTTAAGGAGCCAAAAACCTTCTACTATCCCGATCGTACAGCAGAAACTGAACGCAAAAGTGGCGTGATCAATGAGCAAACCCAGCGCCAGCAGCTCGAACCCAGCTGCAAGCCGAGGGACTTTTACTACAAGGTGCTGGGCGTGGGCAAGTACGCCAGCAGCAAGGAGATACGCAATGCCTACCTGATGCTGGCCAAGCGCTATCATCCGGACAAGATGCGCTCCGAGAAGTCACTGAAACACTTTCAGGATATCTCCAATGCCTATCACATACTCACAGACGATAACAAGCGGCTGGAGTATGACCAGCTGGGCGGTGTCTCGGATGAGCAGGCATTCCTCGAGATGGCCACGGTCAACCCAACAATCCTGGGGCAGAAGCTGAACGAAGCGAAGAAGCTACAAGCGGAAACAGATGCCAGCGATGGTGAGCGAGACTTTTGGTCTTGAAATGTGCAATAAAATTCCTCTCTCTGTTCAGAAATCGACAAACTGATGCGCGCCAAGGGCAAAAACTGTGAGCTCGAACTCAAGCTCAGCTTTGAGGAAGCCGCCAACGGCTGCAAGAAGCGCTTGGACGTGCACTACCTGCGCAAGTGCGCCAAGTGTGGCGGCAAGTCGCAGCTCATGACCCACCGCGATGTCGGCAAGGAGCCCTGCCGGCGCTGCAATGGCTCCGGGCAGCTGACCCGACGCACCGTGACCTTTACATCCGCCAAGACTTGCGAGCAATGCCAGGGCAAGGGCTACATCAATCGGCGTGACTGTGAGCCGTGCGGCAATCGCGGCTTCGTTCTGTCCAGTGTCGAGGTGCTGGTTAAGGTGCCGCCTGGCTCCAAGGACGGCGAGGTGATGACCATCCAGAACCCAAACACCAATGAACGCATCAACTATCGCCTGGTGGTCGAGCGCAGTGTCTACTTTCGCCGTGATGGCCTGAACGTGTACAGTGACAAGTTGCTCACCATATCGCAGGCCATTTTGGGCGGCACTTTCACTGTGCCCGGCCTCCATGAGCCCGTGGAGCTACGCGTCGCCCCCGGCACGCAGCCAAACACGCAGATAACAATCAAGAGCAGAGGCATACGCTCCGAGCAGGGTGTGGGCAATCACATAGTCACCTTGAAGGTGTTTATACCCACGAAACTGTCCATGAAGCAGCGTCTGCTGTTCTTGGGTTTGGCCCAGGCGGAGGATCCCATTTTCGAGCGTCAAACCGCAAGCTCCTATAGGAACTCCGAACTCTAACTGTGTTAAATTATCTGCTCTAATATATTTTGTCAATTATTCTGTTAAATTTCAACGATTTAGTGTGCATATTTGAAAAACAAAAACTATTGATTGTTGCCTTTCCACTCACCTTCTTGATGTTGATGCCCCATTGCGAGTCCGACCAGCGTTCGCGCCACGCCACATAGATCAGCTGAAGGATTTTGTTGTTCTCCTTCATATCCCTCGCAGGAAGTCTCCTTCAGTGTTGCGTTTATTTATATTTTTTCAAACTTTTTCGGCGAAGCAATAATTTTTTTTTTAGAGATGCGCGAAATAGTATGACCGCCAGTGGGACAGCGGAATTCTCGATAAAATATACTGACACACCCTCGCACTATACCGAAATATACCCTTACATTTTCAACATATTTATCGCAAATCTTAAATAATTTTTCTCGAATATGCCTTAAAAAATGGAATGTAATAATGGACCGACGATATACCATTTAACTAATTTTGGTTTATAAAGTAACCCAAACCTGGTGGCCGCGAACTTATTTATAAAATTAAAATCTCATTTTCAAAATATACCGTAAAAATACCGATGATTTTCACATTCCTCGAATGTGGTATATCGATGCTATTGTGCGATAAACTACAACGCCAATGCCATGTTAGTTAACAGATCTGTAACAGACTAACGAAATCTAACATATTTGGCGCGTACTTTAAATTTGTTTTGCTTTTATAATGACAACCAGACTCCAATTAGCGAAATCTTGTGCAGAGCATTAGCCCAGCCTTAGGCGACCACTTTCGATTCAATTAAAGCAACAAAAAAAAACGTGCCAATTACCATTTGGGCTTATCTACCTGCTGGCAACAGACCCAAACTCGCATAAAGAGGTCGCTCGGACTTGTTCTGTTCGTACATTGTTGGGGCCAACAATTGGAGCGAGTCGTTAAACTTTTTCGAGGCAATTTTGTCGCAAATTGAAACAATTTGGGATTCCGGATTCCGGATTCCGGATTCCGCATTGACACTGCGATTACGACTACTCCGAGTGCGAGTGCGTCCAATGTCTCAAGTTCAAAGCACAACTGAAGGCCAAAAACTAATGCTTATTGTTACGCTACTTTGCTGATTGATTTTCCAAACAGCAAAGTGAAATCAATAAACAGGTTGACTGACGGTTGTCTTACAGTAGCCAAATGTTGCCCTAACCGCCACTGGCTGTGTGTCTTGGGGTACATTGATTATGGTCTCTGTTTCGGATGCTCAAAACTCTCTGCTGATTAAATGGCAATTGCTTAAGGGCATACACTTCTATTACCTTCGATTGGCTTCGCTTGTACTTGACTTGTACCCACTGGCAGTGCTCTGATCTGGGGTTCAAATGCACATCAATCACATTGGACTCTTGTGGTCGCTTTTAATTAGCTGAAAATCAGCGATTCTTATCAAGCAAGCTGCTGCTGGCTACTGGGGGCTAACGCTGTAATTACTTGCTGTGGAGTTTTGTAAACTTGATTTTCGTTTGACCTCCAGCTGAAGCAGAAGTTGAAGCTGAAGCGCCATGCTTTACGGCTTCTTCTATGAGCATTTGGCTTTGGCTTATATTCTGCGGTTACTGCCGCTGCTGCCTGGCATTGTGTATATGAATCTCTCTTTTGGGGCCTGTGAAATCTTCTACAAGGCCAAACAAATTACAAGAAAAACGCTGAGAGGGTTCATTATCGTGTAATAACCCAATGACCGAACAAGGGTAGTGCCTCCTCACAGATTACAGGGTATTCAGTTGCAAATGAAATATTTCACAGTGCTGGCAGCCGCCCACACAACTGCACTCTCGTTCCACAATTAATCACTTCATTGCGTTGCAAAAAATCATCAATTTAATTGAAAACAAACTGGAATACGCGGCAGCATTTCATTCCATTTTACAGTCACCCGAAAAGTTCAAAACTTCTAACGTGGATGGATCATTGTTTGTGTTTTGTGTTAAATATGGTTTAAAGCCCGAATATAAAAGCGGAAGTGTGGCAGACACACAAAAACCTCTGGCTAATTGCCGGCCATTATGTCTTTACATTTTTATAAATAGGAAATATACTTTTGTGTTGCTCAGAACGGAGATAAGTGAATTGTACTTCCAAAAAGTACAACAATTTAATGAGCGCTCAGACGAGGTTTTCTTACAAAAATTGAAGCGGATTTCACAGGAAAATATGAAGAAACCAACCAACCAACCAACCAACCATCCAACGATCGATCAATGCCGCCCCAGTGACCTCTTGGTATCCCTCCGACACTCGATAAGGCGGAAGAAGAAACTTCAAAGATTGATGGACAAAAAAATCCCTAAGTAATGGTATTTAATTGAATGATTATCCCACAAAAGACAATAGAACAAGAATCAACAAAAAGTAAGTACACAAAAAAGATACACCTGATGCCATTTGCCATATGCCATTTGCCATATATATTCCCCTCGATCCATGCTACGATCATTAGCAACAAAAGAACACACATCGCATTTCTGCCAGCATCACTTTTTAGCTATTAATGAACACAAATTGCTCACAAAACAAAGCAGACATACCCACAAAAAAATGTATAAATAAATGGAATAAAAATAGACATGCAAAAAAGGGCACAAAAAGAGTTGAAAATATTATGCAATCAGTGACCGCAAGAAATGGGAAATGGCAAAGAATCGGTGGCATCCTGCCTGAATGTCTCCCTCCCTTTCTGCTGCATGATTGATGATGGATGGTTCCCCCCCAAATGCGGAACCACAGCCTCAGTTTCACTCTAGAGAGGCTCCTCCCTCGGGCGGGCCACGCACACGAATCATAATCCCCCAGCTCCAGCTGCTGACAGGCCAGAAAAAATCAAACTGCCATCAATCATTGGCGTGTATTTTGTCACAATAACAAAACAATTAGCTAATTAATGTCTTCCGTAGGAGCGCCAACAGAGTTCATGTATATAATAATAATAATAATAATAAATATGCCGGCTGCAGGGCATGACCCGGAAGTGACCCTTGAAAGGTGCTGAGCTAAAGTTACGCCCGCTAAAAAAATATGCCAAAGGGCAGAGCAGCGTCAAAGTTGGAGTTGAATAAACGAACAGATTAAATACAATTTTAAATGGGTTTTTGGTTGTTGGCAGAAATTCACTGAGAGGGGGATAAAAAGGGGAAGGAAAGGTACAACTTTTGGCCCACATTTGAAGATATAAAATAATTCAAAGATAAAATTGCACATTTTAGCAGCACGAAAAACGAACCCTAAATCATCAGAGTCGTGGGAAAACCTTCAACGTTTTGCTGTTTTAAAACTTCTAGAACACAACCCAAAAACACACACATAAAAAACGAAACAGATCATCATTTTCAGAGTCTAATGAGCAAACAGACACAATTACACAGATTTTTAGAGCCCCATGCTGTGTGCTTGTGGTTCAATGTCAGGCGTCGGAATTACAGGAAGCAATTTTCAGTGTGGCTGCTGCCCTGGCCGCCTTATCACCCACCCTCACGCTGCTTATCAATGCGACACTGAAGCTGAAGCCAGGCCACCGAAAACCGAAAACCGAACCAAGAACCGAATAAAATTAACAGCCCATTTGTCTTGGTTTATGGCTACTGTTTCTGTTTCTATTTCTGTTTTTCGCTTCTGATTTTTGGCACCGATTTCTGTTTCTGTTTTGATTTCTTTTTTTTTTTTATTAGATTTCGCATAAAAGTTCAATTAATTATAGAAGCAAAAATGGGCAAAATTGGTTTCGATTTCTGCACACAAAACAATCATTAAAATACGAAATTTATGAATGATTCAATCCAACGTTTGGGTTCATTTATTTGCTTTGAATGTCAGGCACGTAATCCGCAATTTAAATCCAATTGAAATGAATGGATTTTCCTTTATTTTTGGACATTTATGCTGGCCATAATATGTCATGGAAAAACTAAGCTTTAAGCAAATGGAAATGCAATCAATTGGAATGATTTGAATGGTCTTTCAATCAACGTATAAATGATGTATGAATCATTCGCTTTCGAGCGGGAATTAGTCGGAAATTGCGATGATTGTTTAGGCCAAAGAATATTGGCTGCTATGGTGGGGAATTCCTTTGGCAAAAGTCAACGTTCGATGCTGCAGATGTTCGCTTTCCCATTCTACCACAATCCCCATTGAGTCATCTAGTCAGAGACGAGCAGGAATTTGTCCTTGGGTTCCATTTCGAGCACAGAATATATGTGTAGCTTTCATTTGTCACATTTTTGTGCACAAAAATCAATCGAAATTCTGTCCCAGAACCAGACACAAATCCAATTATTTGTCACCAACCAAACCTTAGCCAATATTTAACCACATTCACTGGCATAATAAATATTCTAGTTATTTCATTCTCCCCTTTGTTGCATTTCCCACATTCATCAAAAATGATTCAATCATTCCGCCACTTCAATCACGTTTCACAGTAGCACTTCCATGCCATGTCCCCTTTTCGCTTCCGGTAATGCACAGAAAAACATTAAATCAAAAGACTTGGACAGCAAACTTGTTGTCTGACCTTTCTCATGCCCCAGAGACACTCTGCCCCGCAACGTCGCATACAAATGACAACTTTAATTGACATTTAACTATGATATGCCACGCCCCAGCCCACTGAAAAGCGAGCGAGCGCCTCTGCAACAGCTGGCAGAGAACTGTCGAGAATCAATCGACGGATCGGCGATCGCTTGTGGCACGTACAAGTGGCTAGAACTTGGTTTTTTTTCGTGTGTACGTGCTGTGGGATTCTGCTCAGACATAATGTGAAGAGGGGCAGAAGGAGGAGCTGCTGCCCAAAGTATTATTGGGGTATTGATGGGGACAAACACGTCATCGTGAGCTTGGAATGCAAGGCAAAGAGAATTCGTTGCGCCCCGCCAAAGGCAAAGCCACCCGGTAGCGGGTGTTACGTGTAGTGGAATTTTAATTTATATTTAAACTTAAATGAAAAATTGATGAAACGTGTGACGGAGCAGAGCAGCACTCGCACAGCGAGGCAGAGCCTCGAGAGCCTCTTCAAAATATTTCGTTTTAGGTCTGACAGTTGTCAAATGACATTGTCCGGCAGCGGGAGTTCTCCACACAAGGCAGCAGCAAAAGTGTTTACCAAATTTAGCTACAGACTTCAGAGTGTTTTTTGTACTTCAAACTAAAAAATGGAAAATTAAAGCAGGAAAAGCGGCAAGCTGAAAAGAAAAATCTATACAAAAAACCCTGTAGAAAAGCAACAAAAGAATCAAACCACAAGAAAAGTGAGCAAACGCGTTCATTGACACGGCGCATAATAAACCACAAAAAACAAAAACAAGCAACCACAAAACTCAGCAGCAAATACGCAACAAATGCGTCACATTTTTGTGCTGTGTCCATCGCGAAATAACAAGAAAATTTAAATAAAATAAAGCAGAATAAACGAATAAAGAGGCAGAGGAAAAAGGTAAGTAAATGTATGCTCTACATGCAATAAAAGTTATTTCAACGAGCAAAGAAAAAGTGCTGAAAAATGATAGAAAATAGAAGCGGAAATTCCTGGAAATTCAAGTGGAAAATACAATAAAAAATATAATAAATAATGGCAGAAATTTGAGATGTTCTTTAGCTAACAATTAATACAACAAACAATATAATTCAAGGAATAAATAAGAGTTTTGTGGGGGAGGGGTCAGAGTTCTGTTCATGGAATTTCTGTGCAAATATAAATAAAAAGTTCCAAGCACTTACCCCCACTTTATAGCTATTTCTTGCAGTGTATTTTCTTCTTTGTGTTCATTTTGTAAATTTTGATTTGTTTTTTTTTTTGCGGTTTACGCTTTTACGCGATTTCCTAAGAATTCGCACGAGAATTCCACATCAAACAAAATTCGCTTAAATCTGAAATACAGAAAAAATATTTCAGATATTTGCTGTTAATTTATGCATCAATTTTTAGTGGCTGTGTGGCGCCACACGCCAGCTGATTCATGCTCTGCCACAAAGGAGTAGATTCGAATGAAAATTCAATTGGCAGTCGATTCAGAGTGCAAATTGGCAAATTGTTCAATCGGTTCTGTCGATTTCTGTGCCTGTTCTGTTCTGACTTCAGGGTCAGAAACAATGTGGTTGGCAAATGATTGATGGGTAATTGTTGCAGTGGCACATTCATTGACTGTTTGAGTTGCTGCATTCCCCATAGGCAGGAGGAACAATTCTTGGCTAAGAAAAGAATTTATGGGTGCTAATAGAAGGGGAAGGAAGGAGTAGCAGGAGAAGCTGTCAGGCACACGTGTGTGTTGTTCTCCACGTGTTTGTAATAAATGCTGCTGCCAGCTGTTGCTTCTCTACAGCTTTTCATGCTGTCTCTCTGCTGTCTGCCATACGTTGGCGATAAATCTCATTCAATTGAAATGTGTTTGAACAGCTGTGTGCCCTGCTAAGGTTACAATATCTACTACTGTACACCCTCCCTGCTGAGCAGAAAAAAGGGTAAGCTACGGCCAACTCAATCTCATCATCATACCGTATCTGTAAATGTATTCCATGGGGCACTGGGCTAATCGTGTGTTCGCCAAATGAAAATCGTGTCTAATTTGTGACTCTTTTTTGTTCCCTCACATCTGTTGCTGCTGCTGATGCACTACATCGATAGATATATCTTAACGTTTGCCAATTGCCTTAAGCACTTTGCATTCATAACTCAACGAAGCAGATGTGGAAATATAAAAAAAATACAGCAAACAGAAATGTATAGAAAACATTGCTGCAGCCAGTCGCCCCGCAAATGACATATTTATTATTTGCATTTGAAATTCGTATTTGCAAAGTGAGGCATTAGCCAACACTAGACAGCAGAATAGAGATTATAAATGGGAGGGGCAGCTAGAGGAAAAGTGCTGGAAAAGTTTGATGGGAATGCAGGGATCTATGGGAACTCATTCAGGCTCAAAATCTAGCTCAAAATCTTATTTTTTTGCTGTCTAGTGTAACTTGAAGCCCATCTGGCAGCTGGCAACTGCAGTTCCAATTGCAGTCACCCTGCCACCTGTTGTGTGCCTTCCCCTACCGCCTACTCCCCCCTCTACTAACCTAATCGACAGACCCCTTTTGGCCCTGCTTTTATGTGGCCGAACAATTAAGGCACACAACAGCAGCAGCAGCAGCAGCAGCAGCTTCATAATTGCCCCGTGATATTGCGATATTTGTGAGCCAGCTGTTGTTAACCCTTTGACTGGACTACCCAGCCACCCCACCCACTCAGTGATCAGAGCTGGAATAGCAGAATGAATGTCGTTTGGCTGTTGCCAGGCAATTGATTGACTCTCCAGCTCCAGATGTGTGGCTCACGAGCAATTATCCAACGCGTTGCAAGCGAGTATCTATCTAATGTTTATTTATATAAGGCCAAATGATCTGGCAAATCGATGCAGAGGGGATGGGTGTGCATTCATTAGGTAACGCTAGCGAGCCGGAGATTGTGAGCCATTAATGAATGCAAATCCATTTTGTGATCGAACCAAAAGCGTTGGCGTGGGAAACCATAACGAAAATTCTTCTGGCGGCTGACCCTGCGGCTTGGTTGCACCACTGAGACAGGGGGTCTAGCACACAATTCGAGTCTAATTGAAACGAGGAAGTAAATCAGAGCTTGAGAGTGGAAGTGGATTACATTCGAGGGCAGGCAAAACGCAGGCAGCAATTAGCCAAGCGAACGCCAAATCTCTGCAGAGGGACGGCGTCTCTTCGGCTGTGTAATAAATCAAAGACAAAGACGGATTTCCGAGCACAATTCTACCGGAAGAGTTCCAGCTCCAGTTCCGCGATGCGTGTCCAGGCACCAGGGCCACCAAGCCCGCCCACACCTCGCACCCGCGGCTCTCTGGCCGCGAAGGTCTCTCATGAGAGCGTTCAACAAATATCAAGTATACGCAGATGATGAGTAATGGCCATTAAGCAAGCATTAGCCATTAAAGTGGAGTTAAAGTTGTTATACAAACCAGAGAGCCCGCCCGCCTGGCAGCTCTCCTAATGGTCTATAAAGAATCCAAATTGGCCATTACTTGGAGCAGGAAAGGAAACCACTATCCGAATTATTATAAATAACAAAATGAATGAGCAAATTGAATATGAGCTGAGGCTTTGTGGGGTTTTAATTGTGGCAAAGTAAATGCCTCAAGGGGAATCCTCTGGCGAGGAGAAATACAAGTAGCAAATAAATATGATAGATTCGCAGATCAATTGGAGGATCCCTTCCTGGCTGGGTACTCCCGGAAGTGGGTCGCCTTAGTGGCACTTTCCCTCTCCGCTGTCACATGCCGATTGACGCTGCTGTTCACGAGCTCACAGTGGAAGCCTGCGCCGGGATAGGGATCGTTCCGAACAGCATTCCGCGACTTCATCCAGGCATCTAATGAGCGCCACAAGAAACCCAGCAAGTGGAACAAAAGGCCCAACAAAAGTATGAAGCAGAACCAGAACCAATTCTTCTGATAGATGTCCCTGTACAGCCTGCGATTCCACCGCAGCTGCCGGCGACTGCATTGTCTCTGGCTGAAGTCGAACTGCGGACACTGTGGGTTCTGCCACGGCAACGGCGACTCATGGCACCTGGGCACCTGCGCCAACTCCTGCAGCTCTGGATCCTCCAGCAGACGCTCGACCCGCACTTTGTAGCCGCAGATGAGCACGGAATTAAACTCCAGAGCGCGGGCAGCCTCCACAGTAAAGCCGAACTGCAGCTGAGTGCCGTGCGGAGTGTGACGCTTCTTCAGGATGGTGCCCACGCAGTGGAAACTCCTGAGAATCTGCTCGGTGGCAGCGCAGGGAAAGCCACTAATCTCCACCCACTGGAATGGGGCGTAAGGCAACTGGCTCGCGATGGGATTTTGGGGCTTCCTGGGGTGACGCTTGCTTTCGGCCAGCAGCTCCGCTGCGATGACATCGGATGGTGATTCGTGCGTTAACCAGCGTCGCTTTTGTATAAGGGGATTCGGAGGCACAGCCACTTCGGTGTCGAATCCTGAATTGAGACTCCAGTTGCAACGTTTGGCAGTAGCACAAAAGCTTCGCAGTGTCGCGCCACGCTCTATCTTCAAGGGAGCGCAGACACCTCCATTCTGCTGTGCGGACATCCTGCAGGATGCAATTTTGCAGTGATTCCAGTAGTGTGGAGCGAAAGGAAGTGTCGAAAACAGAGATGTGTCTGTCTGAATTGCTATGCCTGCTGTGATTTCCAGCTGGAACTGAATTTCATTTCCACATCTATCGAGCCTTGACAGAGGCCTTTAGCCCCGCTTTCGCAGCGGCAGGCAGACCTTAGAGGGAGGAGCATTTAGCAAAGCCGAAAGAGAAAAAAACAAACACACACAGAGAGAAACAGTGGCAAGGGCAGCAGATATCCGACCATCGCATAGCGACCATCGCAGTGAAATCTGAAATCTGAAATGTGGCCCGAAATCAGCCTCAAAACCACCGAGAGTCAGGCAGTCAGTTGAAGGTTTCCATATTTTGTATGTAGTTTCGCATGCACATAAATTGTAAGTAATTTGCAAGCTTGTTATTTTTATTTCTCGATATTTTTGGTTGGACGTGGATTATAATTTGATTGAGCTACCGAAAAATTAAACGCGGCACGAGTCCGTCTGTCGTTTTCGGACACTTTTGACAGCGGCCCGTCACTCGGCTTCAGACTCGATAATATATTATTTTTAATTTATATTATTTATTAAGTTATTCATGCTGAGCGTCGCCAATGGACTTGCCAACATCTCTTGTTCGTTTTAGCGAAAAGGAATGCTAATAAACGTACCGTCTCTTCTCGTCGCGGTCTCTCTCGTTCATCGACCGATAAGCAATGCGACATTGATATGCCTCCCCGCACTACCCCACCTCTAATTTCCCACTCTTTAAATCATTTAACACCTGCGATTATTGGTAATTAGAGTTGTCATAAAAACTAGCAAAGATTTATAGCATTTTTGGAATGTTAATGATGGAAAATTGGCCAGAAGTCGATTGTTTAAATATTTTTATATTAATTGGCAGACAGAAATATTCTTAAAATCGATGGCCTATTATGATCATCACTCACCTTTATTACACTTGTACAATAATTCTTAGCACATGACTTCTTTAGCCACACAAGCAAAAAAACAAAAGAAATTCCGAAAGAAGTAAACACACAAAAAAAATCAATCGAAAACCAGAGAGAGAGAGAGAGCATGCTCTTAAGTCTAATGCGATCTCTTGCTTTTCTGGTACCGTTGCTTTTGCAATGATTCACTTTTCGCACTAGCACTAGATGGCGCTGCTGCTCTCCTGCTCTCACTGCAGCCGAATTTCGTTCTTCTCACACACGCACTCACACACACACACAGAGAGGTGCTCCGCAAACTGAACCGAAAACCACGTGAAAAAAATGAGACAGCTCTGGCATTAGCGGGATCGTGGGCGCTCGCTGCGCCTTTGCACTACTTTTTTTCACAGAAAAAAACTTCACTTCACTGATTGCACTGCACTTTCACACATTTGGGCTCAATTTTGGGTTGACTTTGGGCACATATTTTCATGCTTGCTACTTTCCACAACACATCACACGATTGCGCGACAATTTTATCGATGTATTTTTACCACTTTTCCGCTTTTCACGTGCTAAAACGATTAAAGAACGCGGCGCGGACTTCCGAATAAACGCATCTACGGCGACGGCGGGAAGGTAATGAAAAGAATGTGAGAGAGCGGAAGCTGTGCTTAAAGCTGCTCTCCTAATGTTCGCTCTCTGTACTCTCTTCGACTGCAGCTGGAGTGGGATGTTCTTCTATTATATTCTGTTCCTACTTCAGCGCTGGCATCTCTCCCTATTTTAATACTATTCCCACTCCCATTCCTGCCACATTCCCAGGCATAAATATTTTCCTCTTGTCAAATCATGACTTTTGCTCTTGGGTATGGCTTACCTTTTCTCCCCCGATACACTCGATCCATGCAAAATGTCAGCTTAGACACCGTTAGAGCGAGTAGTAACTGTAATTAAAGGCTGAGACAAAACCGGAGTCTTAGCTGGACGGACAGAAAACCCCTCCGCGACTAGTAACAGGCGCGCGGGTAAGTCGATGCCAAGGCTGGCGGATGGCGAGGCGGCTGCCCGTGGTTTTGGCATTTGTCAAGCGATCAAGCGAGCCACAGAGACCCCCCCCCCCCCCC